>NW_010972655.1:81040-111386 GCF_000737465.1 Haliaeetus leucocephalus
TATAGGTGTTGTCCTTCCGGGGCGGTGCCCTGCCCTATGGCAGAGCCTATAGGGGCTGGGGCCATAGGGGCTGTTATCTCTGGGGTGTGCCCTGCCCTATGGCAGATCCTGTAGGGGCTGGGCCTGTATGGGCTTCCCTTTGGAGAGGGGGATCCTTGCCCTCTAGAAGATCCTATAGGGGCTGGCTCTATGGGGGTCCTTGTCCTTGGCATGTGCTCCACCCTATTGCAGTCCCCATAGACGTTCTTCTCCCCAGGGTGTGACCTGACCTATAGCAGATCCTATAGGAAGCCCCAGGGTGCTGCCCCGGTGAGGGACCTGGGTTGTCCCTATTCTGCTGGCTCTGCTCCATCAGGGACCTGCTGTCCCCTGTAGCCCCTACGGGAACTGCCTTTACGTGCCGTGTGTGGGGACTGTCCCTTCTGTAAGGGATCTGCATTTCCCTATGGAAGTTGTATCTGCAGGTGCTCTTGTCCTTTGAGGAGCAGTCCCATACAGGGACCCAATAGCATCCCTCTATAGGGCCCTCTGTAGGGGCGGCAGTGACCATCACCGCTTCTCCTCTTTAGCATGGAGATAATCAACCCCTGCCTTTTCTCACCCAGAGCCATGAGTCACAGGAGGGCAAGTTCCATCCCGAAGCCAGGAAAAAGCCTTTTGGACCTGGCAGGTTCAAGGGAAATTTCGCACCAGCGTGGAAGCGATGTGGCTGCTGCGGCCAGGGCCCTGCCCTGCCAGAGTCCTGAAGCTTTAATGCAGGGAGCTGCCCTACTTCGCCAGGATCCCGGGGCAGTATTTTTAGCAGCCTGTTTAAATAAGAAAGAAAAATCTAGGGCTTGGGTGTCATCCCTGCTGCCATCTGACTTATTTGCTGCCTCGAGACTTATTTGCATCTTGAGGTTCCGACGCACTGGCTCTCGCTAACCCGTCCCCATCCTCTGACCGCTGTAGCAAGCTTTTGTTTGGGAGGGTGTTTGCGGCTTGCTCAGGGCTGGCTTTCCTCTCCCACCACCCCGACCAGTTGAGCTGGTTTGGAGTAGAGCTGGATTTCCATCTCCATCCCTGGAGACAAGGTGCCGTTTGCCGAACGGAGCCCCCTTGTTTGCCGAACGGAGCCCATCACCTGCCGTGTCGTGGCTGCAGTACTCACAGCATCTCCCCTCAGCATTGTCTTTTTAGGGGTGGGAGCTGCAGCATTGCCTCCGAGGGCACTGCCCCGGGGACGGAGGTTCTGTGGTCCCCATGGGGTCAGCGTGATGCCTGTGCACTCGTGTTTGTGCTGCCTGAGCTGGCCCTGGGGATCGCAATGATACGGGAAGAGACGGGGATCCCCAGTTTGGGGTGAAACCAGAGCATCCGAGCCTTGCAGCACTGGAGACCTGTGTGGATCCACATTATGTCCCTGGAGCTCTTCCTTGCTCCCTGCCGGTGTCCCCCAGGAAATATTTATCCCCATGAGCATGTGGATCAAAATAATTCTGGTTTCAAAGGCACAACTTGCTTGGAAACCAGTAAACTGATCTGATCGGTGCTGCAGTAAACACGTTACAGTGTGGGTTGTGCCACGCTGGTGGTTTCGGGGCACTGCAGTGGAGTGCTGCCCTCGGCATGACGGTGGAAAGCACGGTTTGGTAACAGATGTGACCCAGAGAGCGTAGTTTGGCATCGGGTCTGACCCTATGGTGTTGGAGCACAGGGTCCCGCAGGAGGGACAGGGCTTTCGGTTTCCAAAATGGGCCTCTGGGAGAGGCAGGGAACGGGATTTTCCAGTCTCTAGGTTGATGATTAACCTGAGGGCTCTGCCTGTGGCTGGGCTGGGATACAAAGGAATTCGGTCTTTATCAGCTCCCGTGGGAGCCCCAGGGGACATCGCCTGTGGGGCGACCCTTACCCCCACGGACAACCCTCTTCCAGCCCCGGCACGATGCTGGCATGTAGGTGTCATGATGAGCCCGTCCCTGTTGTGTGACGCAGGTGCCCTGGTTTCAGGTTCCTCTGACTCGGCTGGCCGCGCATGGCTCACATGCTCGGCCAAGGATTTATCAGGGTTTTGGAGTTTGCGGGAGAGCAGGAATAGCCGGTCTCCGCCCGGTGATGGGCAGGGCGCAGGCACAGCTTGTGCTGCCTGCACCTGAAATCAGCCTTGGACTTTGGCCCCGAGCAAAACCAGGGCTGCCTACAAACACAGTTGAGCAAGCAGCGCTGCAGGCAGGGCAGAGCTTTGGGGAAACCCTCAGTGGAAATAGCCTAAACCGTGCCAGGAGCCAAAAAACAGGTGATGGGGGAGAAATGCCGGGTTTGTGCATCTCTGCTGGCCCCTTCCCTGTGATGTCGGTCTGGACATGAAGTGCTTTGGGATAATACGGCAGCTTTTGCTTCCCGTGCTCAGGGGGTGCAGCAGCCACATAAGCCGACCTGCTCGGTTCAGACGGAGGTGGCCCAGAGATGGGCTCTGGCTTCAATGCAAAATGGGGCCAGTTCCTTGCTGGGGTCCCAGTGTGCAACTGCCTGCGGTCAGATTACCTGCCTGACCTTGATGGAGGAGGATCAGCCCGACCTGGCAGCCATCACCTTTCCCACCTGGGTGTTTTTGGCTCTGGAAGGGAGTGGGAGAGCTGGCGTGAGCTCCTGCTCGGTGTAGGAGCCTTTTCCAGCACCGCCTGCAAATTGCAAAACAACTTTCTGGGTTAACATCGTCGGCACAAAGGGCTTATTGTGCCACTGATCTGGGCAAGTGGAGCTGGCTGGCCGCCATCCCCGGCACTGCCGGCCGGCAGC
This sequence comes from Haliaeetus leucocephalus, assembly GCF_000737465.1. Lineage (NCBI taxonomy): Eukaryota > Metazoa > Chordata > Aves > Accipitriformes > Accipitridae > Haliaeetus > Haliaeetus leucocephalus. Next base: position 83,819 of record NW_010972655.1, read on the forward strand.
GTGATGCCGGAGGTGCGTGACCGCCAGCAAGAGACCTCTCCTGCTGGTTTGCTGCCTGCCTGCTCCTGCCAGCTCTGCTCTTGCCTTGGCCGGGTGCGGGACCCCCATTGCTTGGTGCTGTGGTTGCTGCCAGCCTGACCTGGGGCAGGGTTAAGGTGTGTTGGAGTATGGCGCACACCCTGGGGACAATAACCAGGCTATTTTTAGCCCCAATTCTCTATCCCTTCTGCTTCCAGGCTCTTTCCCTGCGGTTTCCAGTGAAATCCCCTCCCGGGGCTGTGTTTCCAGCCTGGGGCTCGGTGTTGCTCTCCCACACAGGAATGCGATCCGGCTCCAGCCCTTTATCTGCAAGCTGGAGTCCTTCCAGGAGGAAGGAAGCATTCCTGGGAGTTTACTGCCGGGCCTGGCTTACCTGCTTCCTCCCAGCTCCCCAGATGCCTGGCTTGTGCCTCCAGAGCCCCCCAAAACTCGGAGCAAAGCCATGCATCTCAAGCTGGTGCTCCCTTGGAAAGAACAAATCCTCCTCTCCCCAGTCCGGTCCTGTGCCAACTGGGTTTGACCCCAGCTACATCCCCAACTGCATCCGACCCCTGCGGTTATTCACCCCCTGCTTCCCATCGTGCCAGGGCAGGGGTGGGCGGTGGGGCAGAGCTGCATCCTTTGCCGGCTGCGATGATGCTGGCACAGATGGGGCTTTGCTTGGTGAGCCCCTGCCCCACTGGCAATGCTGCAGGAGGACGCTGTGCCACCCCTTGCCACCCATCCAAAGGTCTTCCCAAGGCAAGTGCTGCACCCAGGGCTCATGGTTCCTACCCCAATAGCGGTGGGGGCCGTCCCTGTGGCTTGGAGGGGATGCTGCAGTGCCTGGAGGGACAAGACAGATGGGATTTGCTTTAGGGGCTCCTGCTGCGGGCGCTGGGCTGAGGGTGTATTTATAGAGGCTGGTGTCTGTTGCTGATCTCGTTAGCTGGACACCGTGCAGGAATAACGAGCTCACGATTCAGGGGCTCTTCTCCCATCCCATGTGTCGGCTCCTGGGCTGTTTTGCCTGTGGAATAAATAGCTGGTCTCTTGCCTGCTGCTGCCTGCAGCTCCTGGTTGCTGCCCTCGCTGCCGGGTCTGGGGAGGGGTACAGGAGACCCAAAGGGCTTGTTGTGACTCCGGCAAAATGGAAGAGCCGCAGGAGTCATCCCTGCCAAGTTTGGCTGGGGGACAGGAGCAGACGGCGGTGGTGGGGAGCTGGCAGGGCCAGGGGAAGCAAATGACTTGTCCTTCCTGGCACTGCCCAGTGGGGTCTGTGCTGCACCCGCTGCTGCCTCTGCCCCATGCTTCTACTCTGGGCCCAGCACCTCTGGTGCTTTCCATCTCTCTGCAGAAAGCTGGGTCCCATGGCAGCAGGGCTTGGGCTCTGGCTTCTTCCCCGGGGTGGGCACAGGAGGAGGTGTGGGCTCAGGGTTGACGTGAGGACGTGGGAGAGACCAGCTGTGCTGGGCATCCCGCTGCTCCGTCTGCATTCGTGCTCCATCCCTGCCGGCTCCTCGCTCTGGGCTGGGGCAGCTTTGGGGGCAATATCCAGACCTGAGCTGAAAGCGTGGGGTTTGGGGTTTGCTTTTTTGTTTTTCTCCATGCATGTGATGTGTTTAAGCATCCCCCTGCCTGGCTCAGGGTCCCCTTGCATCCCGGGGTCCCCCGGGACACCCTTCAGGGGACGCAGGTGCGAGCTGAGCGCTCAGCACCTCACTCCGCTTCCAGCATCCAGTTTATGTATAGCAGAGAAAGGAGCCGCTGCGGCTCCTGGTGCTCGGGGTGGGGGAAGCATGATGCTGCGGGGCTAAGGGGCTGATTTGGGGCTTTTTCATCACTTAAACCCCTAGGTGCCTATAGGGGAGCTCATCCCCCTCCGTGTCCTCAGCTGCTGCCGCTCTCCTGCCGGCCGGCATCACCCCGGGTGCCGCCAGGACCAAGGGGGAGGGTTACATCATGCTGTTCCCAATATGTCACTGCTCATATCTGTCCCCTCCCCACGGGACCTGGGCAGCTGCCCTGGCCGCGGGGACAGCGGGCGCTGGGAGTGATGCTGAGGGATGCTGGAGCTCCGGCTGCAGCGAGGCTGCGGCGTTCCGCAGGCGACTGGGAGGCAGCAGGAGCAGAGCCGGGATCTCTGCTTCTGCATCCCCGGGGTCCTGCCACCAAGGGCAAGCGGCAGGAGACACGGTGAGGGTCTGGCTGCCGATGCTGTGTGCGGGGTGGGGGGGTTTTTGCTCTCCCTGCCCTCCCCAGCATCCTCCCGGGAGCAGCCGAGCGATGCAAGTGCCAGCACAGCAAGCCTTGTCCCCGTCCTATCCTGGGGACGCTGCAGCGCTGGCACCGGGTCTCCACTGGTACCTGTCCTCATGGGAAAGCACTGCCGGACCCTCGCCGAGTGCTGACTCTGATCTGAGGGTGACTGCTCCCTTTCTCCCCTGCCCAGGACCACGGTGCTGAGCTCCGGGGACGGAGTGGCCGATGAGCACTGCGATGGCAGAGAAGCAGAGCCCTGTGGACTACGGTGTCCAGATCCGCTTCATCAATGACCTGCAGGAGCCCCGGAGACCCCCCAAGGCACGGGGCAAGCCTAGCTCCTATGGGGTGGCAGTGCGGGTGCAGGGCATCGCCGGGCAGCCCTTCGTCGTCCTCAACAGCGGCGAGAAGGGCGGCGACTCCTTCGGGGTGCAGATCAAGAGCGAGGGCTCCTACCCAAACCCCCCCACCGGCCCCTGGCCCTCTGGCTCTGTCAGCTCCGACTCCGACCTGCCGGAAAATCCCTATGCCGGACGGCAGCCCAAGCGTGGCTCATCCTACAGCACCTCCGACGAGGAGATGAGCGGCATCTCAGCGACCTCTCAGCATGAGCCCAAATCTCTGCCGGGCAAACGGCTGCTCGGGGAGGAGCTGCGGAGGACTCAGTCCCACGGGGATCTGCTTGGTGCTGCCTCGGACGAGCCCTTTGCTGCTGGTGCTCCCCGGGCCAGTGGCAGCCGGCAGCACCGGGCTCTGGCCAGCAGCAAAAGCAGCAGCATGTTGAACATCGCACCGGAGCGGAGGAAAGCTTCTGGCTCAAGTGTCATGGCCAAGGACCCTTCCTCAGACACAGAGGCCACGGTGGTCACTGGTGGCAGCGATGTGGACACCAAACCCCTCTCCTCAGTGGATTCGCTCATCAGCAAATTCGACAGGAAGGTGCAGCAGCGAGGGCGGGTGGCCAGGAGGGGCCGGATTGCCTCGGAGGAGAGGAAGCGCTCCCAGAGCCTGGACAGCCGCGTCCCCCACCGCAATGTGCCGGATGCCAGGGAGCTGAGCAGTGCCCAGCACCAGGCCGGTGCCGTTCACCCCCAGTCCTCGGTGCCCGCTGGCAGCCTGAGCCGCCCAAGCAGAGCTGGAAGGATGGAGGACGGGGGGACAAGGAGCCAGCGGGCAAACCGGGGCATGGAGGAGACTGCGGCTGAGCGGCTGCAGAGCAAAGCCCAGGCAGAGCTGCAGGTACCAGGGGGCTGGATCCTGCTGGGATCACAAGGGTCACCAAGGGGGTCACTGGCACCAAGGCAAGTGCTGGCATCCTCCAGAGCAGTGGGACCTGGGGGGCTGGTGGGGGGACTCGTGCCCTTGCCAGAGATGAGCTTTTTTTATCCCTTGCGGCAGCTCAAATCCACCCCGGACCTGCTGCGGGACCAGCGGGAGGTCACCCAGCCCGGCAGCACTGAGCACCCCAAGGAGCTCATCTACAGCATCCTGAAGGAGGGGTGAGCCCCCCAAATCCCTCCTGAGTGCCCCTGTTGCTCCCTGCCCCTTTCTGGAAGTCCCAGTGGTTGCGGCTGGGATGCTGCGGGTTGGTTTGGGAGTGGGGATGCCCCTGTAGCCAGCTGGTGCTCAGGATTTTGGGGGAGCGAGTGGAAAAGCGCTGGGGATGTTCCTGCACCCCAGGCTCAGCCATGCCCCCGCTCCACCCCCCCATCCCCAAACACTTCCCCCGGCTCTGATGCCCACAGGAGCAGCGAGAGCGAAATCTCCCTGAAGAGGAAAGCTGCCCGGCTGTTTGAGAAGATGCAGGAGCTGGCGGTGAGTCGGGGCCATCCTGGTGTTTGGGGGAGACTGCTCCCCAAGCCCCCCTCTGGGGGTCCTGCCTTCCTGGCACCATGTCCCAGCATGCCAGGACCATGGCAGTGTGCAGCTGAAAGGCTGTGGCTGGGGACTGAGCTGTGGCCCCGGGGGGTTGCAGCACCCTGAATCCACTGAGTGAGGTTGGGGGGGGTGTCTCTCCAGGCACCTGCCAAGGATGTGGCATGTTCCCAGCCCCAGCACAGGGAGCTGGCCAGGAAGGTGGAGGAGCTGCAGGAGAAGCTCAATGAGGAGACCAAGGTGAGGCCAAGCAGAAGGTTGAGGGGCTTAGGGAGACACGGGGTCACAGTTTACATCCCTGGGAGGGGGGCAAGCACAATGGGTCCCTGCTGTGAGCCCCTTTTTACTTGGGCTTGGGAGCCCAGGCAAGACCAAATCTTCTCCTGGTCTGATTTACACCCCTCTGGGGTGTCTCAGGGATGCTGGGGGTGCAGAAGTCCTTCCCGTCCCCAACAGACCCGGCAGGGGGTGTGCTGGAGAGGTGGGATGGGAGCATCACTGGCTGCTCTGCCCCCAGGAGGGGATGTAACTGCTGTTCCCCCGCTTCTCCTGCAGCTCTGCCAGAAGCTGGAGCTGACTAGGGAGCCGGTGAGGAGCAGCTCTGCTCGGGCGCTGGAAGCCCGGCTGCGGGAGGCCGAAGGGGAGAGCCAGCGTCTGCGGGGGACCCTGGAGAAGAAAACCCAGGAGCTGCAGAGAAGCTTGCAAGAGTAAGAGCTGCAGTCGCACTGCTGAACATGCCAGGGCTGGGGACAATTGTCTGTCCCCGGGGGGGGGGGACAGAGGGTGGTGGGAGGGTGGCAGGGGCGTTCGGAAATGCAAGGAGCGCTGGGGGAGTGCAGGGTGGGTGGCTGTCCCCCCTGTTGTCCCCGTCCCCTTTGCCACACCAGGATGAGCTGCCAACCAGTGTAGATGCTTATGGGTGAGGGCTGCAGCCTTGGCCCTTTGGGGTGCAGATGTGGCCGGGGTCTCATGCCCTGTGCTGTGAAGGACTCTGCGCTGCCCTCCAGGCTGAGCGAAGTGAAAACAGCCAAGGAGCAGGCAGAGACCTGTCTGGGTGACTGCAAGGAGCAGCTGGTGGCAATGCACCGAGAGCTCGACCACCTGCACAAGGGCTCCCATGCGTCCCCGGATGGTGAAGCCTTGTACAAGGTATGGTGATGGTTGCACCGGGGCGTGAGCATCCCCCTGTGTCGCTTCACTGGCGCTGAGCCCAGCTGTCCCCTTCACCCAGGAACTGCTGGAGACCAGGGAGGAGCTGGAGGAGGCCCTTAGCTCCAAACAGCGTCAGGAGGAGCAGCTGCGGCTGCGGGAGCGGGAGCTGACAGCACTGAAGGGAGCCCTCAAGGAGGAGGTGGCCAGCCACGACAAGGAGCTCGACCGTGTCCGGCAGCAATACCAGAGCGACATGGACCAGCTGCGACGCAGCATGGAGGACATCTCACAGGTCTGGCCGTGAGGAGGGCTGCTGGGGAGAGTTGGTGGATGGGGACATGCTGGCTGCAGCTGGGGAGGGTCTCTGCTTGGAGTCATGTCCTTGAATTCCCCCTTTAAATGGTCCTGAGCTGGAAATGGGGTTTGTGTCCTGCCCCAAGAGCATCCATCTGCCCCAGCTCTCTCCGCCCCATGGTGGAGACGCTGTAGGGTGAGTGGAGCCGATCTGCAGAGGTGTGGAGTCTTCCCAGATCCCTGCCTGGGTTCCCTGCACTGGTTTGGGAGGCCATTAGCTGCGGCAGGACCTCAGCATTGTTGGAGCATCCTGCAAGGATGCTCTGCAGCTGAATACTCCACATTGCAATGCAGGATCAGGCTAACCTGGAGTTGGAGAGGCAGAAGATCAACGCTGTGGTGAGGAACCTGCAGCGGGAGCTGGAAGAGAGCACGGAGGAGATGGGGCACTGGCGGGACATGTTCCAGAAGAATAAGGACGAGCTCCGCAACACCAAGCAGGAGTAAGTGCCCTCACTGCAGGTGAGCTGGAGGCACGAGCAGCTTTCATGGAGGTCCAGCCACTCGCGACCATCTGGCATCTTTACTCCAAATGCCGTTAAAATGGGTCAGGAGCTGGGATGGGGCTGGTTCTCCTCCTCCCCTGGGCATGTGGGGAGGAAGGTGATAGCCGAGCTGGGTGCTGCTCTCTAGGCATGCTGGGACGTGGGAGTGGGGGTGTGGGACACAAGGATGCAGGGATGGAGTTGGGTGGCCTCATCCTGCCCCTCTCTAGGCTGCTGCAGGTGAAGCTGGAGCGGGAGGAGTTTGAGGAGGAGCTGCGGGAGCTGCGGGAGCGCTTCGCAGCCGCCCGGGAGGAGGCAGACCAGGCACGGAGCAGCACAGTGGACCCCAGTGAGCTGGAGGCACTCAGGAAGGTGGGTGACAAGGGAGGAGGCGCACGCAGTGCCGGGGACCGCATCCAGCTCCAAGGGTCCCTGACACCCCGTCCCCTCCATCCCAGGAGCTGCGGCAGATGCGGGAGGCGCAGCGGGAGCTGACGGCAGAGAAGCAGAGCCGGGAGGAGCTGCTGCGGCAGCAGGAGCAGGAGCTGGCTGTGCTGAAGGGCACCATGCAGGAGGAAGCGTCCAGCCACGACGGGGAGCTTGAGCGGTACCGCAGAGATCTGCAGCAGCTCCAGGAGGAGCGGGACGAGGCCACCAAGGTGAGTGCTAAGGGAAAGGGTTTGCCCCCACCCAGCCACAAGCCAAGGAGCGATCCCCACTGTGGGCTGCCCTTGCACCTTCCCGTGAGCCCCAAATTTCGCAGCCGTGGGGTGATGCGGCAAACCTGCAGCCCTGGATCCACCCGCTGTGGGGTCCTCCCAATGGATGCAAGCCCAAACTGCCCCCCAAGACTCCTGGGTCAGTGGCTGGCCCTGGGTCCACCCCGTGCTGTGGCTGCATTGCAGGCAAAGGCATCCCTGGAGAGTGCATGGGAGGCATCGGAGCAGGCGAGGAAGATGGTGGAGTCCAGCCTGCGGGAGCTGCAGGAGCAGAACGATGACCTGAGGAGGAAGGCCATTGGGATGGAGACACAGCTGAAGGAGTACGAGCGCTTGGGCGAGAACTGGGAGGGCTCCCAGGCACGGCTCAAGGAGAAGGTCACCAAACTGGAGGTACTGGGGCTGCAGCTGTTCCTGAGCTGCCCTGAGCTGTTCTCCTGCCATAGGAAGGAGTTTGAAGAGCCCCGTCTTTGCAGGCAGAGCGCAGGCAGATGGAGGAGTCACTGGGCGAAGCCACGGAGCAGCAGCAGGAGCTGCTGATAGCCAAGCGGTTGCTGGAGACCCGCCTGGAGGAAGCGCAGCGGAGCCTGGCCCGGCTGACACAGGAGCACCAGGAGCTGAGCACATCCTACCAGGATGAGCAGAGGCAAAAGGAGCAGCTCAAGCGCACTAAGAGTGAGCTGGAAGAGCAGAAGCACCTGCTTGACCGCACCACGGAGAAGCTGAACAAAGAGGTTGGGTGCCCGGGTGCCTCTGGGGCTGCTTGCACCCCCAGGACCCCTGTCCCATGGGGCATTGGTGCCATGACACCCACTTTCTGTGCCATGGGATGGGGATCTCCATGATGACCTCGCTGGGTTAGGGGAGGGATCCGGGACTTTGGGTACAGATCTCGTTTCCCTGCAGAGCCAGTTGGGATCGATCCTTCCCTGATGTCCCAGGAGACTCTCTAAAACCTTGCTGTCCCCAGGGATCAGCTTCCTCTGGTGTCCTAGGGCCGTGTTGTCCCCTACCCTTCCCCAAGCAGCTCCTGCAAGAGCCTGGTGCCTGCTCAGAGCTTGGGGACATCCAGGCTGCTCTGGCAGGGCTTGCACCCCTTGCCATGATGCTCCTGAGCCTACGGAGCAGAAATGTCACCCCCATCCCCACCGGTATCTTCTCCCACCTCGAGTCCCATCAGCTCAGGACAGGGTACATAGGCTGGTCCCCAGCCCCTGAGCAGTCCCCGCTCTGCTGCAGCTGGAGAAGATGACGGAGGAGTCGCATAGCTCGCTGGCCATGCTGAAGTCGCAGCTGGAGGAGTTCAAGGAGAAGTCGCGGAAGGAGATCATGGACTCCCAGAAACAAGCCAAGGATCGGGGCGCCGAGGTAGAGAAGATGCAGTTCAACATGGGACGGCTGCAGGACGAGGTAAGGCAAGGGCTGGCACGTTGTGGGTCCCCGCGCTGTCCTCTTGGTCCCTCCATAGGGAGCCTGGGGACACGTCTCACTTGGAGATGCCTCTTCCCTTGATGCTACAGGTTGCCCGGCTGAAGCAAGCACTGCAGGACAGCCAGGCGGAGCAGGAGAGTGTGCTCCTGGATAAGGAGGTGCTGCTCCAGCGGCTGCACAACCTCGAGCAGGAGATAGAGACCAAGAAGCGCTCCCAGGACGATCGCTCGCGGCACGTCAAGACGCTGGAGGTGGGGAGCGCTGCTCAGCACCCCAAAACCACTCATCCCGTTCCTGCAGTGCTGTGTGCTAACAGCAAGGGGCAGAGCTCACCCAGCCATCCTCCATCCCACAGCTGCTGGGAAAGAGAAGTTATGCAGCCTGGCAGTGCTGCCGGGGGTGTGCTATTGCTACTATTAATATTTACTAATTGCCAGCACAGCTGGCTTTGTTTCGGCTCTGTCCGGCATTGCCCCGTGGCTTGGCTTGCCGCAGGTTGTTGCTTTGCGGGTTACTGTCCCCCGATGGGGTGGTGGGTGCGCGGGGGTCTGCACAGCATCAAGCTGCTGTGTCTCATATCCAAGCATCTCCCTTTTCCTGCCTCCCGGGCTGTGTCGGAGCCTCTCGGGCTGGTTGGGTTTTGCTGGGTTGGAAGCACTGTTGGAGTAAACTCCCTTCCTCCAGCATCCCAGCTCACCAACCTTGGCTAGCCTGAGCCCCTCCTGCCGCCTGGCCCCCAGCCCACAGGGACCCCAAGGCCCGTGCTGACCCTTCTGGTCCTTTCTCCTTGCAGGAAAAGTCCAAACGCCTGGAGGTGGAGCTGGACGAGGAGAGGACCACAGTGGAGCTGCTGACGGAGAGGGTCAACCGGAGCAGAGACCAGGTAGGTCAAGTGGTGCCACCCTGAACCCGGCTGGTGCAGTGGCAGAGCCGCCCTCAGCTCTGGTAAAATAGCGCTGGATAAATTGGATCCTCGGGTGCAACTGGTCACCAGAGTTAAAACCCCATTAATGAGTCGTTAGTGAGCAGCCTGGAGCCCTCCATCACTCTAAATACAATCGAGATGACAGCGTCTGAAAAGCTGGTTCGGGCACAAACGGAAATCATACGAGCTTGGCACAAAAAAAAAAATCCCCTGAAATTACAGGGTGAGGTTTGTGTTTGTGCAGGAAGTTGGGGCTTAAATTACGCCAGTCTCCAGGCTCTCCCCTCCCTCTTAACCCACCTGCTTATTACCTTCAAAGCTAGAGCTGGTGTTTGAGCTCAGCAAGCAGGCAGGAACTGCCTGCTGAGCCTCCCAGGATCCAGCAGTGCTGGGTTTTGCTGGGATCCCAGGATTGGCAGCTTCTCCGCTTATAGCCTGTCTGCCTCCTGCCCCGCCAGCATCCAGCCTGGGGCTTGGAAAGGGAATTCCCACCCCTCAGGCTATGGTGAGCCGGTGAAATGGGTTGTTTTCCTATTTTTTCCATCTGAGAAATGGGCACATCCCAGGGGAAACTTTTCCGGTGAATCCTGGATGTGTCTGAAGCACAGGAGCTGCGGAGCAGCAATGTGCATGAAACCACAGCTGGGTTCGGCTCGGAAGTGGCCCTACTGGCTTTTGGGGCTGCTTGAATAAAATTCAAGCAATTTTTTATATAAACTCCAATTTCCTTTGCTTTAAAATAATGCACAAAACTGCGTATTTCAGCTTGGTCAACCTAAAAGAGGCCCTTGGGGTGGTTCTAATTTTGCTCCATCGGTGGATCAAACCCATTCCTGTCCCCGGCATGGCTGCACTGCCATGCCTGATGGTGCCGGGCAGATCTGGGAGCGCAGCTGGGTCTCTGAATCCCAGTCCAACCAGTTTAAACCCTCCAGTGGAAAATTGCAGCCCTCGTCTCTGGGCTGCTCGCCAGAATGGCAGTAACTAATTTAGGAAGGAAACAAAATCCTCTCGTTGGGGTTTTTTGGTGTTACTGATACCAGCTGTGTGCCATGGGATGGCCACTGTGTGGCTCTTGGGTGCCCTGAGTCCACCCGTGCTCTGTGGCACTGGTGTCATGGGAAGAACTTGCAGTGGCCTCACTTCTCACAGAGCAAACGCAGCGGCAAAGGACGTGGCAAAACCAACTCCTACTGTGTCCTTGTCCCCAGATTGACCAGCTGCGGGCAGAGCTGCTGCAGGAACGCTCCAGCCGGCAGGACCTGGAGTGTGATAAGGTCTCGCTGGAGAGGCAGGTACGGCTGAGCTGCAGAGGGGACGGATCCAACCTCTCAGCCATGGGCACAGCTGGAGGGCAGCTGGACCACTTGTCCTGTGAGGGATGCAGGGCAAAGCATCCTGGTACAGCCCCACTCCTCGCTAGAGCACCCCTGGGAGAGGGACTGTGTTCCCAAGGAGCTTTTCCTGCTGTAGAACCCTCCCCCCTGCCTCCTCCCTGCTCTGGATACGGCCCGTCCCCATCCTCCCCAGGCACCATCCCTGGCTGCAGTATCCTTGGAGCTGTCTGGCATCTCCCTGGGGTGGCATTCCTGCAGGATCCCCCCTTTCCTTGCAGTTCTCCCCCAGCCTGCCTGGGCTTGCACTCCAAACTCTTCGTTACCTAACCTTGAGCTGGCTCTTAACGAGACAGATCAATGGGAACTAAGCTCCCCGAGCTGTTCTTGTTCCCGGTGCAGAATTGCAGCTGCCAAGAAAAACACGAGACTCCTACTGGTGACGCCGTGGGGCCCGGCCCAGCGGCAGCCACCTTTGTTACCGCTGCCCAGCTGACGAGGCTGGGGTGATGCTGCTGTGCGGGACGGGGAGAGGAGCTGGTTTTTCTGGTGCTTTTGGGGATTTTTTTGGCCAACGAGGGTGTTTAAGAGCAGAAACTGGGGAGCTGGGGGATGATGAGTGTCATGGAGCCGGCAGGGGCTCTTGCACCTAGCGGTCCCTGGCACATCCTGGTATCACCTCATGCCCTGGCTGGTGCCAGCACAGCTAATTGTCATTATATAACCCAGCTCGTTATGTCTCCTCCTTGGGAAAGGGTTTCTGGGCCCTGACTCGCAGCTGGGATTTACATAAGCAAGGCTCTGAGCCTTTCCCGCTCCAGCTGGGAACACTGCAGGGGATGACGGGGATGGCTGTGGGGTTTTCTCTCCCTGTAGAACAAGGAGCTGAAGAGCCGCCTGACCAGCTCGGAGGGGCTGCAAAAACCCAGCAGCAACATCTCGCAGCTGGAGGCGCAGGTGGAGGAGCTGCAGGACAAGCTGCAGGCAGAGGAGAGGTACTGGCCACGGAGACCCCTGCCTCAGGGGGTGCCTTCGCCCTCGCCGGGTGCCAGCCCAGCTTGCTCATGACCTATTGCCTTTCCGTAGGGAGAAGAGCATCCTGATGTCCTCCAACCGCAAGCTGGAGAGGAAGGTGAAGGAGCTGACCATACAGATCGATGATGAGCGGCAGCATGTCAGCGACCAGAAGGACCAGGTGGGTGGCGGACGGGAGCCCTCAGAGATGCCAAGCGGCTTCGGGACCCACCAAAGGGACCCTTGGGCGCTTGTCCTGCACCAGCCATCCTAATCCCATGGGAATTGCCCTGTCTTCCTGCAGCTGAGCCTGCGGGTGAAGGCCCTGAAGCGTCAAGTGGATGAGGCAGAGGAGGAGATTGAGCGGCTCGAGGGCGCCCGCAAGAAGGTTCAGCGGGAGCTGGAGGAGCAGCACGAGCTCAACGAGCAGCTGCAGAACCGCATCAAGGCGCTAGAGAAGGAGGCTTGGTAGGGGATGCTGGGCTGGAGGGGGGTCCCAGCCCCAGGCTGGAGGGGGGTCCCAGCCCCAGTGAGGGCTGACCCCTGTTCTCCATCTCCAGGCGCAAAGCTGCCCGCTCAGCAACCGATTCCTCCCTGCAAGATGACCAGCTCAGCTCAGACGAGGAGTTCGACAGCGCCTACGGGCCCTCCTCCATCGCCTCGCTGCTCAATGAGGCCAACCTCCAGACTAGCTCCTGCTGACACCTGCCCACACCACCCCGGCTGCTCCATCCCAGGGCAGAGCCATGTCCTGAGAGCCAGGAGAGGGACCAGCCGTGGATGCCGCTGCTCAATGCAAAAACTCTTCTAATACCAACGATGTGAAGGAAGGTACCGCTCAAAAAGCGGTGGGATGGGGAACCCACCCCAGATGCTGTCTTGCCTCTTCATCTTGATACGGGTCTCAGGCTGCGTTTGCACTGTGGCTTTTTGCCAGGAGGGGAGCTGCTCACCGCAGCCAGTGTCCCCATTGGTGACTGGGTCCTGCCGGTAAACCATGGCCCTGGGGTCCAAGACACGGCCCCAGGGGATCAGGCTTCCATGGAGGCAGCCAGAGAGCAGGACTGGAGTGGCTGGGGGTACCCACGGTTCCAGCCACCCTGGTTTATTTTTATATGCAACTGCCCTTCGTCCCCCCGCTGCCCTTTTTCCTCTCCAAGTGCTATTTTAAATAAAATGGAGCATTTTAAGGCCTGCAGCTCATCGTCCATCTGGGGCTGGAGGGATGGCGCAGGCTCTGGCACGTCGGGCTGTGTGGCACCAGGCTCCTGCCCGACTCAGGGAACGCAGCTCCTTCCTTGCTCCACTGGATCTGGCCTGGAGATAAATCCTTGTTATCGCTAATTAACGAGGATGGGAGTCTTGCCAAGTGCTAATTAGCACCATTGCGTTGATTGGCAGGTGGTTACCACAGTTCCCCTCCGTGGCCTCGAGCAGGGCCGAGCTGGCTCCGTCCCCAAGCTAGCGTGGGGCTGGGACAGTGCCTGTCAACCCAGCCAGCCCCATCCCTGCTGCCTCAGTTTCCCCTCCTGCGCCCTGGTAACATTTAACTGGGATGGAGCCTCCGGGGATGGACACGGTGACAATAGTAGGGACACCCTGTCCCCTCTCTGGTCAGTACTGGCCACGTCTCTGCGTCACCACCACCCAGGGCTGTGCCCGGCTCAGCGTGCCCGGCACATGGCCCTGCACCCACAGCGTCCCCGTTGTGGCTAAACCGGGCCAGCACAACCAGTTCTGCCCTCGGCTCCTCCCGGACACGCGTGTCAGAGCCGAGGTCAACCACCGTCCCCACCCTGTGCCTCGGTTTCCCCAGCGGCTGCTTGGCCTGATGAGGCGGCAGGGGCCCAGCTGCGCCTCGGTTTCTCCTGCAGGCACTGCAGCGGTTGATGGGGGGCTTGGGGACCATGGGGTGCCCAGGGGGAGGAGGGGCCGGCTCCCACAGCTGAGCATGACCAAAGTTTGCCGGTCCCCAGCTTTGGCACCAGCAGGCAGCCCGGAGGGAGCAACGTCCTCCAGCCTGCAGAAAATCCTGCTGCCTCAACCCCCCCCCAGGGCCTGGGTGTCCCCACCCTGGGGCTGGAGCATGGCCCCGGTGACTGCACGGGGCTGGAGCGTGTCCCCGGCCGGCAGGTCTGGGGCCGGTGGCCGGCTGAGCTCATCGCAAAGGTATGTGGCAATTAGCGCCCGCCCGGCAGAGAGGAGGCAGCCGGCACGCCCAGGCCACCCGGCGTGGCACAGGGACACCTGCCCCGGCAGTGGCCTGGTTCCCCGACCCCCGGCACGGGCGAGGGGCCTACGGCACCCACCGGGCTTGACCCCGGTGTGCGGCCGGTGACGCCGCAGCTCTGCGCGGGGGCACCCCCGGCACCTCCCGCCGGGCTGGGCCGGCACCCCGGGGCTAAACGTTCCCCAGGTGCGGGGGGACCATCCCTAGCACAGTTTGGGGCACCGCAGCCTGCTTTGGCGAGGCTCGGCGCGGCATCCCACCGCTCGACGCTGCTGGCCAGGCCCTGGCTTGGTTTGGCGACGGTTTGGCAGAGCTCGGGTGGAGCTCGGCAGGGCTTGTTACGGCTCGGCACGGCTTTGGTATGGCTTTGGCACGGCTCACGCTGCCTGGGCACGGCGCGGCACGCCGCGGGCGTGGTCAAACCGGACGGGCGTGGTTAAAGTAGAGAGGGCGTGGATATCGAGAGTGGGCGTGTCGGTGGGCGTGCCTCCCCGCGGGTGGGGGCGTGGCCATATAGAAGGGGCGGTGGCGCCGCGTCCTGCCAGTCGCGACGGGGCCATGAACGGGCTGAAGGGCTGGTGCGCGGTGCTGGACGTGCGGCCCCACGGCGAGAGCCCGGTGAGCCCCCCCGGGGCCCCTCTGACCCCCCCCCATGCCCGGGTCCACGGGAGCCGCCTCCTTCCTTCTCCCGGTGCTTCTGGAGGGTGGCTGCTGCCCGCGGGGGTGCCCCGTTGGGGCAGGGGTGGGGGGAGGTCCCGGGAAGCGTCGTTGGTGGAGTGGGGCTGTGCCCACCCACCACCCGGTATCGCTGCCCCAGCCTGTGCCCGGGCTCGCCCGGCAGCCGTGGGGAGGTTCGAGGGTCTGTGGGGGCCCTGCAGCCCCTCTCTGTCCCGGAGGGCTTAGGGGACCCCCAGTCGCCAGGGTCCGCGGCCATCCCGTTCCCGGGACCATCGCTGGGCTGGTCCACGGGCATTCAGGTGAACCCCGCTGGGGCAGACGAGGATGGCAGAGTGCACAGAGGGGCACCCCGCTGTCGGCGTTGGGGTCCTGCCGTCCTCTGTCCCGCTTACGGGGGACTCCTGGGAGTCCTGGCTGGCACATAGTCCCACGCAGCTGTTGAGCTGTCCCAGAATAATGTGGGTTTTGGGGGTAACGCACCCTTCGAGCGGCTCCCGGGGGCTGCGGCGGGAGCAGCCAGCAGCAAGTCTGTTTTGGCACTTTCCTCCCTCGGTTACAGCGGGGCCTTGCATTTTTCCCTTCCTTATCGTTGAGTTCTCCTCATCGCCGTCAGCAGCCAGGCCATCGTCGCAGGGATGGGCCCTGGGTGGGGCTGGCAGCACCGCAAAGCCGGCCCTGCGCCGGCGCAGTGCCCCGATTTCCCTGTGAAGGGGGCGAAGCCAGCGGCGGTACTTGGTGAATCGGCTTTTTGCTCAGGTTTGGGCAACCAGAGGGCTCCCCCAAAGGCACCGGCGGTGGCAGAAGAACCGTGCTGGTGCTTGGCCACCTTCCTCCATGCCAGCGGCTGCCCGGCTCCATGGCCTGAGCCCTGCTGGGTGACTCAGCTCTGAGTCTCCTCAGGAGAGTCCTAATTCTCCGCAGCTTTCCCGGCCTTATAAGGAGCGATTGCAGAGTTGGGCTCGTTTGGTTAATGGGTTATTACAGTGATAAGCGCCTCAGTAACACTGGCGATCTCCAAACACCAGAGCTGTTTGCTGCTGATCCTTGGCAATACCCTCTGGGTCAGGTCAGGCCTGTTCTTATTTAACAGTCGGGACAGACGGAGTGCCTCCCCCATGGTTGCAAAATGCCGGCGTCGGGATCGCCGGCTGTGGGTCCTCCGATGGTGCCGCCTCTCCTCTGCCTGGGATGAGGTTGGGATTTGCATGGTTCCCTCTTCCCCGGGAGTGGAGTCAGTACCTCTCCCTGCAGCCAAGCTTTTCCCCAGTGGGGTTTTTTTGGGCTGGATGACGCAAAATAGACCAAAAGACTTAAAATTGGCTTCTGCATCCCTAAGAGCTGGTCCCTAGTTATCCTAGCCAATACCACTCGCCCTCAATTCCAGGGGACCTGGCTCTTGCTGGGTGGTTGGACCCAAAGGGCCGCTGGGATTTTGGGAACGCCTCTTCGAAGGGCGCTGGATGGGAGCACGGCCATCCTGCCAAAAAGCCTCCAACTGCTTGTGCTTTGCTGCAGCCATCACGCAAAGCTGGCCAAGCTCTCCCGATCGCAGTTAATTCCCAAGGCTGGTAGTAAAAGCCATAAACACTGCCAGGTTGGAGTAACTCTTGGGGTGCCCGGTTGGGGTGTTAAGGAAGCATTTTCTTTACAAGGTGGGTTTTTTTCCAAGCGGGAGGCAAGTGCAAGGCACTCCATCATCTTCCCAGCACTGGCCACATTGCAAAACCCTCCTGCCTTCCCCAGAAAATAACAGAGGGGGCCTGAAACCCACTGCCCCCTCCACTCCAGAGCTGTAAACAGGAGGCAGAACAGATTTAATGCTAGCTAGGAGGTAAAGAAACAGGGTAGGGGAGTCCCCATGGCTCTGCTTTTCCTGCCCCAGCTGAATTTGGCACCTTGGAGAGGGAGGCCAGCGTGTGCTGGTTGTGATGTCCCTCTGGGTTGCTCCGGCTTTGCATCAGAGGAGCTGCTTCTCCCGGAAACAGCCCCGGCATTGGCAAGAAGCTGATGAAAACTTTGGCTGCGGGACAGTAAGAGCAAAGCCCAAAAGTAACCATGCGAGAGCATCACCAGAGACTGGCATGCCGGCGGTGCACAAGATGAGAGCCAAATTAAGTGCGTCTTATCCTCTCCTCTGTCCGCCCGGTCCCAATCAAGCACAGCTCACCACAGCTGAGGCTGCTGCAGACAAACAAGCTGGGCAGGGAGGGGTTTGCTTTAACCTGGCTGTGGCTTCCGCCTCCTGCACCTGCCTCAGCCTCCTTAAAAGCATACCTGTACCAAAAAAGCTGGTTGTCTCCCCTGGTGGTCCAGAGAGCTTTGCTCAAATGTCCATCTTGTGTCTCGCCATCCCTCTGCCTCCCCCATGCTTCCCCAGTGTGGAGGAGGATGGAGCCTTCCCCCCCTGGCGTTTGCATGGGTAGTTTCCTGGTTGTTTGACCTGAGGTTTGGTAGTGCCGGTGCTGGGTGGGAAGGCACCGGCTGCTCTTTGCTTCCTGCCACAGCTGGTTTGTGTCGGCTTGATGGTAGGCTTATCCAGGAGCAGGTTTTTTGGGGGATCTACTGGGACAGAAAGAACCCGCATGCCAACTCCAGGTAGTTTTGGCTGCGGGGCTGGAAATAGGCTGGTGCTTGTTTCTTATCGCAGCAAATCTTCCCCAGGCAAGCGATTTCTTTGGCAGCCTCACGCCCTCACCTGGACTTGACGGGACGGGGATGGCAAATGCGAGATCCCAACGCTTGTAAACAAAGCTGCGAGTAAGGACACGTGAAGGGACTGATGTGCTGCTGGCAGCTCTGCTGGGCTCGCATTGTGCCAAGGCTCCTGCCCTGCTGTTGGCAGCCTGTGCAAGAGCGGGCTGCTCCGTGCTCTGACCCTCGGCCTTTCCCTGTGTCCTGTTTGCTTTAGGCAGCACGAAGATGATGAATGATGCTTCTCATGCAGGCACTGCCATGAGCCATTTTCCCTGCTGTAAAACCCCGAGTGCTTCTTGCATCTTCCCAAAACCATGGAGCGCACTACATCCGGCTGCTCTGAAGTTTTTCTGACCGAATTTTCCAACTTCTTGGGTCTTGCCAAGGAAAACATTCCCTGGAGTAAAAGTTGCAGACAAGTATCTGGTTAAATAATCTGTGCTGCTGAGTGCTAGCAGAGCCCAAGTGAAGTTTCTGTTAGATAATTGTCTTAATGGGGGAACAAAGGGGTCTGGCCACGTGTTTGAGATCCGTAGGAGGGCTCCTCGTTTCCCAGGGTGACAGAGTTTGTGCGAGCTGCATATACAAAATATTTTGGAAACAAACAGATGGCTTGTCAAGACTTGGATAGTGAGGAGAGTGCTTGGAAGCAGGGAGGCAGAAATACCTTGATGTTGCTTTTGGAGAGCAGGAGGCTGACGTGGCTGGGGTGTGGCAAGGGGCGGGTGCCTGGTGCTGCGCGGGCACCTACCCTGGCTCCACTGTGCTGCTGCCCAAGAGCCCACTGCCGTGGCTGTCACACACCGAGCAGCTCCTGCTTTCAGGGTCGCGTTTAATAAGGACCATGAGCGACGGCTGCCTGGGTGCCGGTGAGGTCTGTCTGGGAAAGGGGGGTTGTACACGGGGGTTGTACAGTGCTGTGGGTGCACAGTGCCGGTGTTGAGCTGAGGACGGGGAGCGGGCAACTCCGTGGAGCGTTTTGGGTCTCCACGCACTGCCTTAGGGCTCTTTATGCACTCCGGGCAACTCCTCAAAAGCTTGCTGAGCTTTGCATGGTGCTGGACATAGCTGAAATGCCTCTTCAGTGGGTGTCACTGGTAGGAGTGCTTTGGGTGAGGAGTTAAGCAGTGAAGGCCTCTGTGGATGCTCATGGCCATGAGCTGGGGAGCGCTCTGCTGCTGGTCTCGCTGGCTGCTGCCAAAATGGGCTCTGCTCAGCCAGGGCTGTGCCAGTAGAGGACGGGCAGAGCCGTGAGGGCGTGTAGCTGTCGCGGTAGGGCAGGGAGAAGGATGAATCTGGCAAGGTCCCGGCACACGAGCTGGGAATGGCTGCTTTCATCCTTCTCCAGGGCTGCTACTGAATGCCATGCATCAGCTCCGCCATAGCTGGCTGCAGTGACAGATGACAGCCGTGACTCCTGGCAGAGGAGGGCATGCATGAAAATGAGCCCGGCAATCATTTCTCCTGCCCATCTGCATTACCTCAGCCTTGGCTGGGCCACGGCTCCTCCAAGCCCTGATGGGTTTGATAAATGTAGTTACCGTGCGCTCGCTATTACTCATTTTAATCCCAGCGTTACTTTGCAGGCTGCAGCTCAAACTGAGGGGGAAGGCAGCTTGTCCGCGCATCTGCAGTGATACCAACCTGGCTTTCAACTTGTACCAGAGCTGGATGTAAAAAGACTTTCAGGGAGTTATAAAACTAAAACCCGCCTCTTGTTTTAGGAGAGCGTGAAGGTGCTGCGGCTGACTCTGCCGAATGACCTCCCAGGTGACAGGCGCGAGCAAGTGAAGCAGAAGGTGGGTCTCCCCCGTGGCTCGGTTTGGAGTTGAAAATACAACTTTGTGAGTTAACTTAGGGTGGAGGGAATGGGCGTTTGGTGGAGGATCAGTCGGTTTATGCTTCGTCAGCTAGAAAACTCAACTCCTGTTCTGTTAAATGTTTTGGTGCCGTTTCCCAAGGTCGTGTTCAGTGCCACGTTCCTCTGTGAAAAGTGCATGATGCTCATTTGACTGGAGCTGGGCAAACCGTTCCAGCCAGTCTCGCCTCTCTGAAAGCCCTGCTGCTTCTGTCTCTTGCAGCCGGTGGGAAAAGCCTTCGCCATGGTGGCCAACAGATCCAGCAACAGTCACTCCCTGGCCTCTGAATGCATCAAATCCAATGATGGCGATGAGGAGATCATCAAGGTACGGTCCCTGGCTTTGTTGCAAAGCGATCTTGTTGAATAACTGGGGTTGGAAAAAAGTTTTTGTCTGAAGCTACACCAGCAAAAATCTCCCCAGTGTAGCTCTTGACTGTGCGGGCAGGACTGGTGCAGTGCTGCTGGCTGGCAGCACCAGCTCGGTGGGCTTCCCTGGCTTTGGGGGGATGCAGCAAGAACCGGGGGCAGCTGCAGTGGCTCTACAGGGTGAGGCTCACACAGGAGGAGGAGCGCTTCAAAAAACACCAGGGAAGGTTCACTGCAAAGGGGAAACCCGTGCACAATGTGTCTTGGGAAGCAGTGGGATCCAGTGTCCTGATCCCGGTGGAGCTGAGCTTGCTGCTGGCATTACTCGGCTGGCCAGAGTTGGGATGGTCTGACCTGCTGCCACCGTCTCTCCTGGACAGGTTTATCTCAAGGCACGGGCCGAGGGCAGCATTAACCACGAGGAGCACGTCAACCAGCTGAAAAGTGAAGTTCGTTACATTCAAGAGGTAGTTAACATCTGTGAGGGGCTCTGGCTTGCCTGCTGCTGCCTGAACCCATGGGGGCTTGTGGCAAGGGTCCGGGGTGCTCTGCTTCCCCCAGGAACGTCCCGCAGGGTTTCATGCGAGCGGGCGGCGATGCCTGCACCAGCTGCGGCACTCAAGCCCCAGCTGAGCCCCAACCACTCTGGCAAACTGGCAGCAGAGCTGAACTCTCCAGTTTGTTGACTTGCCTGTACAGGGCAGTAGTCTAATCAAGCGCCATAAATTAATTCAGCCTGACTAATTGCTCTGCTATATGGACTGAATTTGAAGAGAATTGCGTGATGACTTTCCCCCAAGGCTGTCCCCTGCATGCCTGGGTGCGGCACAACCAGAGCCTCTTGTTAAAAGGCAGTTTCTTTGGTATGTCTCATCTCCCAAAGTAAACTGGATGATGAGGCTCTCAGAAGATTAACCCTTTCCTCTGCTCCTGGTGGGTATGTTATTTCTGGAGAGCTGGTTGCAAGGCACAGAAGTGGTTGCATGCATGTTCTGGCCTGGGCAGCTTGGCCTTAAAAAAAAAAAAAAAAAAAGAGAGAGAGAAACAGGGAGGAGGGGGAATTTGGGTGTGCTCTCATGGGCAAGTTTCTGTGCTGGGTGCTGGCCCCAGGGAGCAGCGAGGGGCAGATCTGGTAGGGCGGCCTCCAGATCTTTTACGTCATCCTTCTGACTCCTCTGCCAAAACACGTGTTTCTCCCCCTGAAAGAAAACAGCCTGTTCCCACTGCCTCCTGCCTGCAACCCAGACCTGCCTGGCTCCCGCCTGCCCAAGGCTGCAGTGCTCCGGGGGTGTTGCTCACCCAAACCTTATCTCACAGCCACCTGGATGCTGCAGTTTTTGTTCATGATCCTTCCCACTCCTGGGGCTTCGACTTCAGCTCTTCTGATCTGAGCTTTCCCATAGCTCCCCACAGCTCGGGTAGAAACAGGAGCTGGGTTTTCAAAGGACCTCTTAGCAATAGTAGAGTGGGACTTAGACCTTGTCTGGCTGCAAAGGCTGTATGTAGCCGTGTCAGAATAGCTGAAGCAGCATAACTGTGCAGTACAACTTAATCCTGCATGTGAAAACCAGAGAATAAGCTAAACCAGTAAGTCATGGTGGCAGTACCAGTCTGTCCGCATCTAAGAGAAGTGCCCTGCACTGGATCATGGTGTAAAAAACCTGGGGATGTCTTGATCCACCTGGATCAAAGTCACGGATTGCTGTCCCCAGGTTAAGGGCTTGATTGCTGACCCGAGAGCTGCACATCGTGCTCTCGCCTTGTCCCTTGTCCTGCCGCTGCCCGGTTTCCAGCAAACTGCTTCACCTGAGTGCCTTGGGCATCTAAAATCAAGGGGTAGGGATGAAGCCACGCTGTTAATGCTTTGAGAAAGCTTTTCTTTGAAAAGCGTTGGAGCAGCGTTTGCTGTAAAAGCCTGTAAATCATTCCTCTGGCTCACTTGCTCTGACTAATTCGAGTAGCTGCAAGTCAAGACTGTACTTGTTGGCGTCCTACAGTGTGGCAAAGAGAGAGCTGGGGAACAGCAAGGGTCTTCTTGGCACTTCAAAGGTGAAGTCAATGACTAATGCATGAAAAATGAGTAGCGTCTCCAGGTTATTGCTTTTTATTTTTTTTTTCTTCCCATGATTGTGTGGGACAGCTGCCTCACAAAGATCATATCTGCCAGAGATGGTGCTGCTTGCAGGCAGGGCTGTAGTAAAACCAGAGGGTCAGGCTGGAAGAGAAGCCATCGATTGCGTATCAGCGCAGGGCATCGTAGCAGCCGCCGTGCCTTCGTTTGATTTCTGTTAGGCTGAGTGATACTGTCCATGCAGATCAAGCTAAATTGACTTGCCTTTGCCAGGCTAGAAGTTCTTTGAAGAAGCTGCGGGAAGACTTAAGTAGTAAACTTGAGAACAGACAAGGAGATAAACAGCATGCACAGGTAACGGGAGCATTTCTCGGGGATTAAATGACATTGACTTATTAAAAAGATGTCATCTTTGGGTCAGGAAAATGATAGAAGGGGCCTTAAAGATTGAGGTGCTTGTGACGAACAAAAGCCACGTTGGCACCATTTACAGGCAAAATTCGAAACCCATGCAAGCACGTAACGAGGAGTCAGTAAGCAAAATGCATTGGCTGGCCAAAGGCTCTATTGCATGTTCGTTTGCAAAAAAACCCCTCGGTCTCAAGTTGCTGTGGTGCCCCAGAGCTAGCTGTCTGCATGTGACTGTGTTCTCGTGCAAGCAGCTGTGCCAGCTGGCGTTACATCCCTGTCCGTCTGTCCTTTGCTTACGTAGGTTGTGCTAGAAAAGCAAAACGGGAGCTGGCTGTACCCGGAGATGCTCCACGCTGATTCCTGGGAGGACCAGGTATGGAGCTAAAGAGGGGGATTTCAGCACTATGGAAAGAAATACTGGTTTTAGTTTGCAGTCTTCCTCCCAGCAGGTAATTTTGCACCTGTTCAGCACATGATCAGGCGCTCCTGCGGCAAACTCTAGTCTTTTTGTCAGGGTCAGATCAGAAATGGAGTGCAGCTCTCTTAGAGCAATAAAAGTGTGCATAATAGGTTTTTAAACCTCTGCACATGAGAGCTTTTTAGCAGAAGGGATAACAGGAACCTTAAGCTGGTAAATATTTCTCCAGCTCTTCGTCTTTCTCCTGGCTGGGGCAGATGCTCTGGGCTGGTGTTTCAGGCTGGGTTGCTGTGGACTTGGTTTGCATTGTGGGGTTTTGGGTTGTCCAAGCGCAGATCAGGATGGCATCCTGCAAACAGGGCTTGGAAGCCAACCAAAGGATACTGTGCCTGTTATCTTGAGGGCTGGAAGCTGTCGCCCAAGTGTGGGAGGTGAGGACAGGAGCGCCTTTCATTTTTTTTCAAGCTGAGAAGTGATGTTACCAGGCTTTGTCACCAACAGCGCTGCCCGCATTGGGGTGGAGGGCTCCTTTGATACCTCCCAACTGCTCATCCTGTCCTGTTACTGTCTCCACAGGAGGAGGACTGCTCAAGTGAAGACGTGGAAAAGATCCGACAGACGGCAAAGAGGCTGTTCACGAAGCTGCAGGAGGTTGAAAAGCGCCACCAGTTGGAAAGGAAAACCTTTGAGGTGACTACACTGCGCACTTCTCTGCTAGGAAAGTGTGATTTTTATTTTATTTTGCTATTTTTTTCTTTTTGGAAGTCTGAGGAGCTGCATGAGCACATGAGTTTGGGCTGCCGGAAGTGTCTGGCTTCTCCTTGCAGAGCAGTGGGCTCAGTGTGTGCTGTTAAAATACACCGGGGAGTCCAGACCTGGCCAAACCCCAGCAAACTGCCTCCCTGGTTGCCCAGAGGAGTGTGAAGATATAAATGCTTTCCCAGTTAAAAGTCACATAAAATAAAAGCATCAGCCGTGTTGGAAGGTGGTCCCCCCAAACTCTGCCAAGCCTTTCTGACCGTAGCCAGGCTTGATGCAGGAGAGTGGTGTTTCATGGGGAGTGGGGACCACCAGGGTGTCCCAGCAGGTCGAGCAGAGACCAAGTCTGGGGTTCCCAGCCATGGTGCTGGGCTGCTGTGGCCATGCTGGCTGTTGTGGTCTCTCTTAGAGCTCAGCCTCTTCACCTGCAGGGCTGTTTGCTGTAGAGAGGGGCAAGCTGACTGGGAGGCACCGGACCCATCACACGGGTCTCCTCACCTGCCAAGCAGTGCTGACAAAGTTGCTGCATTCGCTTCCCTCCCTTCCTCAGCCCTGGTGATTAATGATCCTCTTCGGTTTATTTTCTAGTGACTGCTCATGTCCCGGATGGGCTGGGCCTGACCGCGTCACCCCGCAGCTCCATGCGCTGGTGGCAGCGGTGATGTCCTGGCTCGCATCCTGTCCCGCAGACCAAACTGGTCCTGGCTAGCCTGGGGGGTTCCCCGCAGCGGGACGGGGGACAGCGTTTGCTGGGGAAGTGGGTTTGAGTGGTGACTGCTTCCTCCAGTACGGGGACATCCACCTGCCCACAGCGGGGGCAAGTGCCCCGAGGATGTCTGTCCTTGAGTGTAGGAAGTTGTGTGGTTTGGTGGCATTTTGGGGTCTCTGGTCAGCTGATGCTGACTGCAGGCTCTGAGCCCAGATGGAGATCCTGGGGATGGCAGGGATGGGTGTTCCAGCAGTTGTTGATCCTGCCAGCACTGCCCAGATGTGTGCCTTGTTGTCTGAGCCTGCTCTCCAGCTGTCGTGGGGACCCACAGGGACACCCTTGTCTCCTCTCAGCTCCTGAGCTGGTGATGCAGGTGTGGGGCTGGCTGCTGAGGTCAGTTCCTTGGGCAAGTGGCCTGAGAGGAGCCTGCAAACAGCCCCAGAGCACGTGTGGCTGAGAACGAACATGTCTCTTGCATTTGAGGAGCCTTTATTGCTACAGCATTTAAGTGCTCACTCCTTTGAAGTGCTTTGAAGCCGGGGAGCTTTCTGAAGAAGCTCTTTTCTCTGAAGCATGTCGGGCTGTTTGCTGAGACGCCCGGCTGCCTTCAGCAAAATCTGCCTGCCAAGGCTCCGAGCACTGGTGCAGTTTCAGAGCAATGCTTGGGAGAGAGCTCTGGTGGCTCTGGTGTCCAGGCATGTGAGGGTCGGGGGTAAAGGTATCTCCATCTTGTTTGCAGAGGACGGTGTCACAGTACCAGGAGGAAGCGGAGCAGACAAGCTCTGCCCTGCGGAGAGCAGAGAAGAGTGTGCTGGAGAAGGAGGTGCAGGTGGATGAGCTGCAGAGACTCCTGGCAGGGATGGAGAAGGTACTGGCCCTGAAGCCTTGGTGGGGCTGATGGGATTAGTGGAGCTGCCTGGTCCCACTCTGCTAGTGGGGGGAATGGGAAAGCCTGGTGGTGATGAGTTTGGCAGTGTTCAGTGCAGACCCCGCAGAGCATCTTGGACCAGCTGCAGGGTACCCACCATACAGAGGGTTTGACTTCCCAGCCAGGTTTAACCCAAAAGCATTGGGCAAAGCCAGCTGCTGGGAATGGCTCAAAATTGACTGTTGCTGATTTAGACTTGCATTTCTCAGGTCTAGAAGACCTGGTCGGTCTGTGCAAACTCTTCCAGGTATCCTGGAAACGAGCGCACAGTCTAGACATGCCCCCATGAGAAGAACCAGGAGGCTTAGCACAAACTCCAGCCTTGATTTTTTTTTTTTTTCTTTTTCCAGCTGTGGTCTGCTCATAATAACATTAAAGTCATAAATCTAACAGTGCAGTATGAGCATGAAGTGATCTGGGACTGCCTTCCCTGGCCCGACAGCAGGGAAGGAGATGGGTTGGTGCCTTGCCTGTAACCTAGGGGTAAAGGAGCGGGACATCTGCTGTCGGTCATCTCTGCGGCTGCCCTTGTCTGTCTGTCTCTTGCATGTAAATTTAATGCTCGTGAAAACAACCCGCAGACTGAGCAGGGAGGCTGAGCTGAGCATGCCTGGCTCCCTGGGCGTTTGTAGCTCCCTGCTGTGCAGCAGAGGCCAAGGAGCATGTGTTGTGACTTGTTTCCGTGCCTGTAACTCAGCCTCTCGCTCTGCCGCAGGAACACCGGAGTTTGCTGCTGAAGATGAAAGAAGGAGAAGCAGAGCTGGCGAGGCTGAGAAGCGTGGAAGGTGACAAGCTTGCTGAACAAGACCGGTGAGGCTTGGCCTCTGGCTTGGCTGCCAACTCCAGAGCAAGCCCATGCCGCTGGGTCGGGGTGTCAGCTCGCTGGGGCATGACTGCACATTCCTGCAAAGGGTGTGCTTGCTCTCTGGCTTGCAAAACAGCACCCTACTCCTAAGAGCTGACTAATCTCCAAATACCTCCCGCAGTTTTGCTTTGCTCCGAGAGATCCGGAGCTGGGCTGCCCAGAGACCTCTAGCAGCCTTGCTGCAGGCTGGGAGCTTGGGGCAGGTCCTGGGGAGCCTCCAGAGCAGCCGATTCTCCCTCTAATGTTGAATTCGTTCTGCCCAGCTGGTATCCTTGTGCTCCAGGGGCTAATTGGCAATGGCTTGTTTCTGGAAGGCCTTGTTTGTGGCCTGACTCTTCCTGATGTTCCTGTGTCCCTCCAGTCTGTGGTTGCTAGTCTTTGTGGCTCCTGCTTGAAATGGTTTTGTCTCTGCCTCTCCTTACCTCGTCTAGTCAAAATATTTCAAGATCTGTGCGGCTGTAGAGGAGACCTGGCTGATAAAAAGCTGCTCTGGGCATAGCTGGGTGGGTGCTCCCTTTCTGGAAAGCCATCTGATGGCTCCTGGACTCTTGTCTTCTCTCCTTTTCCCAGGTCTGCTCAGCTGGAGAAGGAGGTGGCCATGCTACGGGAGAAGATACATCATCTGGATGACATGCTGAAAAGCCAGCAACGCAAAGTCCGCCAGATGATCGAGCAGGTGAGAGGAGCGGGGCTGGGGTGGGAGGACGGGTGAGGGAGAGCCTGGGAGGACTTGGAGGGGACTTAAAAAAAGGGGGGGGGGGGGGAGATATCTCTTAAGCTGCTTGGAAGCAAAGAATTGCTGGTTTGTGGGGCTAAGTCCCTTTGCAAACCAAAGGGACACAAGTTCAAAGGCAGCCCAGAGCCCTGTCCTGCAGCGGGGACTGACCCCAGGGTGACAGCCCAAAGTACTGCGGCACAAGCTGCCCTGGCCCAGGGAGGGTAATAAAAGGAGCGTAAAAGGAGTGCTGTGCACCCAGCTTGGCCTGCTGAAAGAGTTAAATCTCAAACTGTGTGAGCAGAGGCTCCTTCACCTTGGGCTTAATTCACAGACTTAATCTGAGGCTTTTTTTGATTGGTTTTTATGCAGACCTTGGAGTTAATGTTGTGGGTATTAACAGGCAGAATAAGCCCAGCCGTACATGAGAGGGATTTTCGGCCACTGTGAACTTTTCTCTTATAGCTCCAGAACTCCAAGACGGTGATTCAGGCCAAAGATGCCGTGATCCAGGAGCTCAAGGAGAAAGTCGCTTACTTGGAGGCTGAGGTGCGTCTTAACGGGGCCATTTTGGGGGGTGCGCAGGGTCTGCTCCAAGCTCAGACCCTCCCGTTGAAACCTCCCTGTGTGACTGGTTTGTGCATGCCTGTGGGTCATGGCTGGGCTCCCTCACAGCAATGAGCTTCACTCTGGGCAGAGCAGCTGGCAGCAAAGCTTTTCCCTGGCACCAACACCTGTTTCGCATAGAAAAATGTGCCCTCCACAGCCCCAAGGGCTGTGCTGGTTCCCCAAGCTGGTGTGATGGTTTCCAATGCAGCTGGGGTTGCTGGAACAGCTGTGAACTCAAGCAGAGTCCCAAATAATCCCATTAAGCACATTTCTCTGGCAGCAAAACCCTTCTTGCTTACAAAGCTGCAGCTGAATGTGTGTGTGTCAGAAATTAAAATTGCATTCCAGCCTCTAGGATTATAACAAGTGTCAAACCTCTCTCCTTTTTTTGGATAAAAACAGCCTGCTTCGGCACTTCTAGTGTTTTCTTCCCTCCTTGGTGACTTATTTTGCTAATTTCTGCATGAGGACAGTGTGTGTGAGCACAGCCTGCTGTGAACCCAGGTGGAAAATAGATCCAGCGAGAGAGATTGCATGCTGGTGGGTTTCCCTGTTGGGTGTTCGGCAGGTCTTACAAACCATCCTGGCTCTCCTTTGGCAAGCAGTCCCTATAGAATCATAGAATCATTTAGGTTGGAAAAGACCTTCAAGATCGAGTCCAACCGTCATCCATGCCCACTAAACC
>NW_010972655.1:112026-115124 GCF_000737465.1 Haliaeetus leucocephalus
GGTTGCTGTGACCGAAGTGCGGGACCTGGCACTTGGCCTTGTTGAACTTCATACGATTGGCCTCAGCCCAAACTATGTAGGGCTGGATTTCATTTCCCTCAAGAAAAAGCTGACCCATGGCAAGAGATTATACTGGAGAATTCCTTGGCAAGTGATCTGTGTGCCTGCAGCCTGCCTGTTCCCAGCTGCCCATCGCTAACCGTGGCTGCTTCTTTTGCAGAACCTGGAGATGCATGACCGCATAGAGCACTTGATTGAGAAGCAAGTCAGTCGGGGCGGCCACAGCTCCAGAGCGCGCTCGAAGTCGGAGTATGTGAGCAGGTACAAGGGGAGCACGTACGCTCCAGCCTGTCTGGCTGCTCAGCAGCTTCATCTGCAGGTCCACGTCTTACCTGGGGCAGCGGGAGCTGCAGTCTGGCAGGAGATGCTGGACGCACGGATGCTCTTCTGGAAGGGTGTTGTGTTATTGTCTGTTTGCAGAGAGGTCTCCACTCCTGCATCCCTCCTTCAGGGGAATACAGGGGAGCAGGGTTCCCTCCTGTGGGCGGTTTTGGGGGGAGACATCACCGACCAGGGCTGGGGCAGGACCTTCTCTTGCAGGTTTTCGCCCCAAAGCCCATCCAGTTCATCTGGCTGAACCAACCCTTTCTCTCTTGCAGCAAAAGGCTGACGGGCCCCAAGCCGCTCCCTCTCATTCGAGTAGTGGAAACATGAGTTTCGAGGGCCGGTCTGAGCTGAAGACTCTCCCCTTGTTATCGTTGACTGGATTTCCCTGCTTGACTGCCATCCTCTGGCCTCTGTGCTCCCGGAGTCTCCCCGGAGTTGTTGGCGGAGGGCTGTGCCCTGGAGAACTGGCAGCCGAGGACAGACATAGCCGGGGTGGTCCTGGCAGAGGAAGGAGGTTTGTGAAGCGTCCACATTGCTGTCCCCACTGGGTCCCAAGGTCACATGGATGCCAGTTTGGAGGCTGGGACCAGCTGGCCCTGGCATGGACAAGGTGGCTCTCTGGCTGGAGAGCCAGGTTCGCTTTCCCTGGTCAGTCCTGCGTTTGCTGGGGTTGTTCTGCAAGAGCAGCCTTCGCTTCTGAAGGGCCTCATCTGAACAGAGCCCCCTGTTCAGCTTGCAGCTTGCCAGCGTGGACTTGGGGTTTAACCTTTTTTTGGTTTAAAAAAAAAAAAAAAAAAGAAAAAAAAAAGATTCACTCTTACAAACAAAGAAATCCTCCTGAAACCGGACTCCTTCCTACAACAAAGCCCAATGCGTGACAAGCTGGGAGCCTCCACCTCTGATCTCCAGCACATATCTGGCTGCTCCGGACTTGGCAAAGGCTCACGTAGCCAAAAGTCAGTGTATCACCATGCTTTTCCCAAGAGCGTAGAGAAATTGTACCCAATGTATGTGTAGTGTTTAAACCCAGAGGCTGTTTGGTTTGTTACCTGTATTTATTTCAATAAATTATTGGTGTCTTCCACTGATGTGGTGACAGGCATGATTGCTGCTGTCCACCTCTACGGGAGCACAGTTGAGGACTGCCTGTCCCATGTTTGAACTGGAAAATACCAACCAGCTTCCTCTGGGCTTGCGAGTTATTACCTGTCTTGTCTGCGCCTGTGCTCAGGAAGGGAGTTTGGGTACATCTAGAGGAAAGTCCTTGGTGTTTGTACTGACTGTGTTAATACAAAAATACATGTGCCTTAATCCCTCCTACTGTAGTCAATTGAATAGATGTGAACAGTGGAAGTTTACTGGGATTGGGGGGTGGATTTGGTTTTTTGGCTGTGCTGGCTGAGCTCCCTGCTTCTTGAGGTGGCTGTGTCCCCCCCCCCCCTTTTTTTTTTTTTTCTCTCTTGCTGGTATGGCAGAGTTTGACAACCGTCCCTGTCCTGTGCTCCACAGGAGTGAGCTGATGCTGTGTCCAACACCGTCAGCACTGACTCTGGTGGTGGTGAAGGCCAGGGGCTCAGCTAGCTGCTTCTGGATTGGAGTTCAACAGTCCCCTATGGCTGCCGTCTCCACGCAGTCTGTCCCCAGTGCCTGAGGGGAAGGTGGCCAGGCCTGGGTTGAGATGTGGCTTTCTGATCCAGAACCAGAGCTGCTCCACTTCTGCCACCCCCATGGCACATCTCCAAGGGCTTTGGAGAGCCCCCCTTATGGGGGCTGACTTGGGCTCTGGGCCTGAGCCTGCATCATTTTGGTGCCTCCCTGGTGCTCCTGCTCCACACAGTGGCCTGTGCCACCCACTTCTGTAGCAGCCGGGGCCCCTGCTGTGGTGGAAGTGGGGGCAAAGAGAGCATGGGCCTGCAGGGTTGCATGTCCTCCCTAGGGACAGGGGCCTCCCCTGCCCCATGCTCCCTCGGGGCTGGGGTGCTGGCGAGGCCTGTGGGCCCCCTGGGCCTGGCAGTGAGGCCTGGCCCAAGGCCTGGCCCCCAGCCCTGTGGGTAAGGCCTCTCTGCCACCGGTTGCCTTATGAGGCCGCGTGACGTCACAGCAGTGACATCACGGTACGGCGCCGCCGGGCACAGCGTCCCCCCCGTTGCCTCGGAGGCGCGGCACTACAACTCCCAGAAGGCCTCGCTCCCGCTGTGCCGGACTACATTCCCCAGCGTCCCTCGCGCCCGCGGGTAGGGAGTGCCTCGGGACTACATTTCCCGTCGTCCCCCCTCAGAGGCGGTGGGGGTGGTGTCCTACGGTGGCTGGCGCGGCGGCGGTCGCGTGACGGGCCGGCCGGGCGCTGCTCGCCAAGATGGCGGACGAGGAGGGTGAAGGGCTGCCGCGCTCGGCGGCGGCGCCGCACCGGAACGGCGGCGGTGAGGGGGCCCCGGCGGGGCCGGGCGGCCCCCGCGTAGTCCGTATCGTCAAGTCGGAGTCTGGCTACGGCTTTAACGTACGCGGTCAAGTGAGCGAGGGCGGCCAGCTACGGAGCATCAACGGCGAGCTCTACGCCCCGCTGCAGCATGTCAGCGCCGTGCTCGGCGGCGGGGCGGCCGACCGCGCTGGGGTGCGCAAGGGGGACCGCATCTTGGAGGTGTGAGTACGGGGGGGCCGCCGCCCCGCTGCCGCCCACCCTGCCCAGCCCGGCTCGGCGTGGGGGGCTGCCC
>NW_010972655.1:115239-152826 GCF_000737465.1 Haliaeetus leucocephalus
CCTCTCGCTGGGGGCTTTGGGGGGAGTCCTGAGGGGGCTGAGCCTGGCCGGGGGATTGCGGCATCCTTTTGCGGGGGGGAGGGCTGAGTCTCGCTGGGGGAGTCGTGAGGAGGGGCTGAGCCTGGCTGGGAGCTTGGAGGGGGTCTTATGGGAGCCTGTAATGGGGGGCTAGGCCGGCTTCCCCTCGTTGCGCATGTGGGGGGGCTTGTGGGGGTGGCTGGACCACACCAGGGGCTTGGGGAGGCTGGTTTGTTCTACTCTCCTGAGGGGCTTTGGGGGGCCCCCAGGGGAGGCTCCTGTGAGGAGCTGTGTTGGTCTGCCCAGATGCTTGGGGGCCCCTGATGAGGGGGCCTGGTCTGGTCTCTCACTGGGGGCTTGGGGGAACCCTTACTGGGGGGGCTGGCCCAAGTTCCTCTCACTGGAAGCCCTTAGGGGGTCCAGCCTCCCCTCACTAGGGGCTTTGGGAACCCCTTATGAGCCAGCCTCTCATCCTCAGGGACCCCTTTATGCAGAGAGGGGTGCGGCTGCCTTCATCCCCTCATTGAGGGTTTTAGGGTACCTCTTCTTACAGGGGGATGCGGATCAGCATTGTCCTTCCTGAGGGCTTTGGGGGACCCCTTTGGGGGTGGAGGGACACAGCCTCCATCTCCTTGAAGGTGAGGCACTCATTTTTCAGGGGGTTCTTTAGAGGATCCCCTTCTTTGTGGGGTGTGTGGAGGGATTGAGGGTCACAGCTGCAGGAAAGAGCCCCTCCCTTGGAGGGTGAATCAGGGGGTCCCCTTCACTAGCTCATCCCTGGGGAGATTCTCCCCCACTGTTGTTTTTGGGGGTGTCCTTTGGATTGCAGAGCAGGAAGGGCTCACAAGCAGCAGAAATACCTGTAGGAGCCGCATCCATGGATCTGCCTTCCTGGCTGGGAAGGGGGTGGCCACAGTGGGGAATTTGCCTGGGGTGGCACTGAGCTCCTGGAGAAAAGCTGTTCCCAGGAGAGATCCCTGGTAAGGAGGGGAAGTAGGTTAGGACATGTGAAAGGAGGTAGCTGGAAGGAAGGGGGAGCTCACCCTGAGAAAGTCTCCGGGGGGGAGAGCAGAGGGAAGGACCTGTGGCTGGCACAAACAGGTACTGGGCTGCGTGAGCTCGTAGGTGTCCTCACAGAGAGCCGGTGTGGGCCAGGATGAGGTGTGCAAGGGTGCAAACCCTCTTCCAGTGAGTGGGACCCTCAGTCTTCAACGTGGAGACCCTCCTGGGGAGGGCAGGGGAATGCTTGTGGAGGGAGGAGGAGATCTGACATGGCAGGATTACTGCTGCAGGCATGGCTGGGCAAGGAGGGGGACAAAAAAAAACCAACCCCTTTAGGATGAGACAGGGATGCTCTCTGGAGTTGGTGGCCTGCCTTCCACCCCGCAGCCATGCAGCTTTGCAGAAGGCGACAGAGGTGGAAATGCATGCTCAGGGATGGGACCGGCTGCTTGGTTTTTTGTCTTCTTGGTCACTGGGCCCGCAGGTTGTCCAGGGCTGTGCAGTAGCTATTTCTCGACAGCAAGAATCGTAATGTGAGCCTGAAAACATCTTTCCATGGGAATGCTTCAGCTGTCTTGAAACTGATCTCCCCCCCCTCCTCCCAAAAAAAAAACCCCCCTTAGACTTTGAGCCCATGTTTGTGGACTGACATCAGTTAAATCTCTTTCAGGGCTTTCTGTAGCCTCAGCCTGTTGAGGTGTATTTTTCTCAGCATGTTCCCCTTCGTCTTGTGGTTCTTGGGGTTGGTTCTGCCCGTGCTGAGCTGTGCGATACCTCCTGATCCTTACGTATTTGTACTTCATGCTGAGTTGGTTAAGTTCAATTACTTATTAATTACAGGGATTTCACAGCAGCAGGAATGCTTTGCTGCCAGTCTTTGCAGGCTGCAGTGTGTGAAGGACAACAGCATGTGTTTGGGCCCAGCAGAGAAGATCTGTTCTGACTAGCCTGTGGCTAGAGAGCTGGCCGTGCCCTGCAGAAAGCTTGCTGTTGGGATTTGGCTCTCTCCCGTGTGACCCAAATACTTTATGCTTTGATTTTTTTCTGTGCAGAAGAACCGTCCGGGGGGTGAATTCTGCACCTGGAAGATCTACTTGAGAGAGCAACGTTTATTGACTGAGGGGAAATGCTTTCATATGCATTGCAAGGTGCCAAACTAAAATTCTCCCTTTTGCCCGCTGTGGGGAAACACTTAAAATGTCGTGTTTGAAATCAGAGGTAGGTTTTGAGGCCGGTGCTGGAATCGGGGTTCGGTCCCCAGAGTCTTGGCCAATGCGAGGCGAAGGCCCGAACTTTAGTCTGTTGCCAAACCACGCAGCGGTGTTTGAAAGAGTTAAGGCCTGCAGATAACAATGGTTAATGAGGTGGCACGAGGGGTGTTTGCTTGTGGCTCTCTGGACCCCTGGCTTCCCATTCCACAGGGCAGGGAGCAACTGCGGCTGGAAGGATGGGGGATTTCCTATTGCATTATCTGCCACTTCTCATCTCCCGGGAGAAGTCACTTTTAATTTGCGTATGTATCTTCTTGTAGTACTGCCAGATTGGCTCTCACCCTTTTCCAGTATCAGCTATTGCTTTTGTTAACCTGGCTGCATAAATCCGCCTGAAAAATATTACGCAGTACCAGCCACGTTTTGGCGGTGTGAAGTCCCTGTGTCTCTGCACGCTCTGCCAAGAAGACGCTTGTTCTCCCTGGGTCTATTAAAATCCAACTCCTGCAAGTAAATCTTAGCACGGTTGTGACTTGGAGTAGAAAACAATAAAACAAGACTCCAAAAATAGCTCTGATTTCCCTTCCTTTCCACAGCAGCACCCTGCACACAATGGTGGGGGTGGGGTTCCCTGGGAGGCACGGGGCCCATCTGCTGCCGCTGCCGCCACCTCCCCAGCACAGTGACCCTGGCCCCGGCGCCCAGTTCATCTGCCCACAGGACCCACAGCTGGTTTGGCAGTTGCAGTGAACTTGCTGAAGGCCGGGCTGTGGGTCTGGAGCTGGGTGATGGGGCTTCGGGAGGAACTGCTGGCTGCTCGGCATCTTTGCAGATCTCATGTCGTGTTCGAGTGCTGAAAGCACATGCAGGTTAGGTGTTCTCTGAACAGGCTGTTTATTTCCAAGCAGGACTTTGTTTCCACCTCCTGCAACTCCGAGCAAACTGGTCTGGGAGAGAGTTTTT
Organism: Haliaeetus leucocephalus; assembly: GCF_000737465.1. Classification (NCBI taxonomy): domain Eukaryota; kingdom Metazoa; phylum Chordata; class Aves; order Accipitriformes; family Accipitridae; genus Haliaeetus; species Haliaeetus leucocephalus. Next base: position 118,434 of record NW_010972655.1, read on the forward strand.
TGGAGCAAGAGCCTGAAAGATGAGATTCTTCCACTGCATGGCCTTGATGGAATTACTAAGGCTGTTGCTGCAGAGTAATGGGGTATTTAGCACGTGGTAACTTGTGGGGTGACAGACCCCACAGACATCTCTTCCCCAGCTCGCTCTGGACATGTGCGGTGCTGGAAGACCCCCAGACCTTCCATCCCTGCATGGCTGAGGGCTCCAGCTGCAGTGACGGGAGTGTGGTTTTCCAGGTGCACAACCTGCTTCTCAGTCCTCAGCCAAAACCAAAGGATGTTTAGAGTGTTGTCTGAAGGGTTTATTTAGAGTCCTGTCCTTGCTACAAAGTCTTTTATTGCCATCCTTCACTGCCTGACGTTCCTGTATCTAGCATCTAGCTCAGACCTCTTGCTTTCAAAGGCTGGTTTTGCAATGTAGCTATGGCATGCTCTCTAATCTTCTTAGCTGGTTTTGTGTTTGTGGGTGTTGAGGGCATTGGAGACAGACAATGAAAGCTAATTTAGTTCTTGATTATCACCCTGAATGACAATCATAACTAATCTTGACAGGGAAGAAAATCTCACTAGCGTTTGCTCTGCTAGCAGGGAAGCTCGCTCAAAAATAATTGAACAGATAAAGAAGGGATCTGTTCTCAATATCGTTGAACTGTGTGCAGCAGAAACCTGGTCTGATCTAGGCATGATTGCGAGGGTAGGGGGGTACTGTACTCCACCAGACCAGAGAATTGGTCTCCATCACTCATTCCTGTGTCAGAAATGTCTGAAATGGTCACAGTACCTTCTGCTTTGAGGGAAAGTGTCATACACCTCGATACAGGCCTTGATGGAATAACCCCCGATGGAGAGGGCTTCTTCCTAACCCTCATGGGGAGCGACTCCGGTTTGCGGGGTAAAGGTGTTTCCCTCAGGAGATTAAACTCTTTATCTCTTCTTGGTCTAAAGTCTAATTTTGTATATTGACTTGGGACAGAAAAAGCTGGTTCTGCTTTGGAAAATTCCAGAACAGTCTGTAAAAGGGAGGCAGCAGCTGTGCGCTCTGCTTATTCACAGAATTTTGTTGCTTGCACAAAGGGTGCGCTGCCAGAAAATCACCTTACGAAGTGGTCAGCAGGCCTTACCTTGGCCAAAGCTTTTAAGGGTGTCTCTTTCCTTAACCTCAGACAGTTTAGGAAGTGGATTGAATCAGTGTTGGAAGCTTTATCTTACATACCTGGATGGTGAGAAGGTGGAAGACATGGGGATGCACGGCCCCCTGGCTGCTTCAGAGGTGGGTTGTTGTTCTGCTGTGGTTGCAGCAATAGGAACTCGTGAAACATGTTGAGTTTGGCTTGCAGCCTGGCAAACCTAAAAACCCTCTAATCACCAGCTGATAGATGTCTTTCCTTCACCCACCTCTAAACACACCATCTTCCCGGTAGTGTTCCTGAATTCACCCCAACCTTTCCAGGTTCCATCCCTTGCTTTCCTGCACGTGTTTTCCAAGCATTTTACTGTGGGTCAGCATCTCTCCCCCTCTTACAAACAGGGCCGCTGAAGCACAGGAGGCGGAGTGGATTTGCCTGGTTAAGGCTGTAGATTAGAATTGGGAATAATTCGGGTCTCCTGATTGCGCCTTTCAGCCTGTGCTTGGTGTGTTCAATAAGGCTGGCGTTGGCTGTTGGAGTGAAAAACCGCAAACGTGTCTTTTCTTTCTTGAGAGATAACAGCAGTGGGCAAATGAAGAACCCTCGTGTGCTGGGTTTTCCGTTCAGTGTACAATTAGATATACGCGAGAGCCTTTTTATCTACCCTGGTTTAACACTTTGCAGTATACTTAAACAGAACTCTATAGGTGCCTAGGAGTGGGCACGATGACTGAAGCTGGAGAAATTTAAACCTGTTTCTGCCACCTGTGCTCTCTGCTCCTGCTTTGTTCATCTTGAGATAACAAAGCAAATGGGTCAGACTCCGTGGGCTCGGTGGAAGCGTCCGCCCCTCTCCTGATGGGGAAGAGCTGCTGGGGATGTGCTGGACGTTGGTGCCTGGCGTCTTGCGGTGGCTTTTTTGTGCCTATAGTTACCCTTCCTTGCTCACCAGTCTGAGCACTGAGGAAGCAGCGACGGACAAAATGGTAAGGCAGGGGGAGAGTTTCCTTTTACTGGGATTCAAACCTGTGCTTGCAAAATGTGAGCTGCAGACTGAAACATTGAGAGGCCTCGTGAACACCCATACTCCAGGCTGCTGTTGGACTGGGATGCTGTTTCAAAGAGCTGGAGCGCGAGACCCTGCCGGGCTCTTCACTGACATCTCTGGAGGAGCGTCTCATGACAGTGGTTTTCAGCGTGTGGTCTGCAGAGTCCTCAGGGGCTCACTGATGTCGCTCGGAGCTCTGCGAAAGGACGCTGCTGGGAAACCAAAGCCACTGTCACAGGCTTGAACTTGGTGGTCAGCAGCTTGAACAGAGCTGGAGGAGAATCTGGGTCTACAAAAAGAACAGATAAGAATCATTGCTTTGATGTTGGTCAGAAAGATTATGCTTAAAAGTCCAGCTCTGTGCTAGCACCGGGGCTTGTGGTCTAGCAGCCCTGTCCATCTCTGGTCTTCTCAGGGTGGTTTTGCTGATGGTTCAGGGAAGGAAAACCCAAGGAGGCCTTGACCTAGATTGTGTCTCGTATTGCTGGTGTAGAAGCTGATTGCTGTTAACTGCTCCTGAGTTTCCAGGGTGGATTTGATACAGACTTGGTTTCTGAAGCGTCCAAAATGTTGTTCCTTTTTTAGCAAGACTAAGAGCTTTCCACCTATTGAGTCAGTGCTTGTTTGCTTTTCAGTAGTAGTTAGTTTTTAACCTTCTGAAATGTTAACATTCTTTGTCTTCTTTCAGGGTGTTTCAGAACTACTAATTTGCAAGGAATCATTGCTTTCATGATTGGAGTGAGTGGATGGCAGTTGCACTGTTTGCAAGAGCAAAGCATGTCAATATGCACAGGGACGTTAAAACTTCCTTAAAATGTTGTAAGAGACTTCTGTGAAAATGGTAATTATCCCAACCTTCTTCTAGTCTCTCCCATGTAAGAGAAATAGGAAAGGTCACTGGAATTGCACTTGTTAGTGTCTTCGTGGGTTCTTTTTATCTGTGTGGAATAATATTGGACAGAGTCTGGATTTCTTAGCTGTAGAAGAGGAAGGCTGGCTTCCCTTCTTTTGGGTGATTAGAAATGGGGAAATACTGCTTCAGCCTCAGCTGAACAGCCCTGGCATGGTTCAGTTTTAGGAAGGCTTGTGCTGACAGCTGTCTGGCTTTGCGGACTGAGCAGTTCAGGGCTGGAGTGGGGGAAACACACGGCCTGTTGGGGAAACCATTTAGCTTGAATGGTCTCGGGTGTATCGTGCAACTGAGAAACTTAACACTCCTCTGGGATAAGCTGCAAGTTGCTGGGTCTGTTAAAGCTGCTGTGGATCGGTCTGGCGAATATGTCGCTCTCCTGAGGAGCAGTGGAAGGGAGCCAGCACCGTCGCAGTGGCTGCCCCTTTGCAAATGCACCCCATAAGGCATTGGTGGTAGTGTCGTGTGGAGCTGCTTTGGTGTTTGGCATTAGCTGGATTTGAGAAGGGAGAGGGATGAAGATGATGAAGCGCCCATTTCTGCAGCTGCTAAGGCAAGCCTGGAGAAGCTGTCCCACACTACTGTGTCCAGTAAGCTCATTAGCTGTTCATCTTTATTTTCAGAGCCTCTCCCAAGGAGGCTGCTGATCCCTGTGGTGACTGCCCTTGTTGCTGGATCTCATCTTCAGCACTCTTCTTCCTTCATCAGCCCTTCTCAGAGCAGAGAGTAATCTGTTGTCTCAGCACTGCACTTAAAATCTCTCCTGCAGCTGAATATTCGTGAGAACCATTGTGTTACAGAAGAGGCAGGAGTGCAGGGAGCTTCTTGGTGACATACGGAATTTTATGGGCTTAATGTACAGCCCTGGACAGAGCTGGAGCCAGATGGGCTTTGAGCCAAGTGTCAGGAGCTGGAAGATGCAAAGCACTGGGTGGGGGAGATGGGGACTTGGCAGCCCATCCCCACTAAGAGACAAGTGACATGTGAAGTTGTGGTGTGAATAGCTGCTGCCAGCCTTACTTCCAAGGCCACATCTACATGGCCAGGCTCTTGACAGCCTGGTTCTGTCACACCGTGGTGGGAGAGCTCTGACCTGTGCTTTGCCATGGTGGCCCTGCAGATAGCATGGGATGGCTGAAGGTGCTCATCTGCTAAAAAGCAAAGCCTTAAAGATGACTTGAGTTGTTTCTGACGTGTTTTTCCTTGGATGGTATGTCAGCTGGGTCAGTACTTTGCCTGAATGAAGCACAAAGACAGGCTGTGGTCTGAATCTCCAGGAAGCTTATTGCAGACTTTCTTGCAGTAAATTTCCTTGTCATCTCTTGACAGACAGATAGTTGGGAAATTTTAAGAAGTCTTTGCAGAACGTGAGTCATTCAGTGTACAAATGGGAGAAGTGAAATGTTCTTCTCTGTGTCTTGGGGATCTTGCTCATTAGCATCGGCATGATGGGGAATTTTGCTTTGTCAAATGCATGCTTTGTCCTCAGGATCTCCTGGTGTTTGCCAGAAGTTCCTGTTCTTGCCGAGAACACTTGCCAGTAGGTGTTCCTGGGCTCAAACATAGCTGCTGAGTGAGACATTTTCCACACTGTGCTGGCAGAGACTTCAAGTTTGGGTCAGCGAGTGGGGTGCTTCAGCAGCTCATCCTCTCCAGCCAGGGGACCGTGCAAGCCTGCAGCCACTGCTCACTGTCTTTGGCCTAGTACTTTGAAAACTCAGTCTCAGAGAAGCTTTTGAATTCGTTACGGTGAACAAACACCAGTCTGCTCTGCCCCCCAGCATGTATTTTTTTGTAGCAGGAGCTTGCCGAACCACAGCCTAAAGATCTTTTGTTAAGCGTAACCTGCTGTAATTCCCAGAGGTTGGCTTCCCCCATAGCACCAGGCAAGCCCTTGATGGGCAAGTGCCAAGGCTGGCAGCACCTGATCTTGCCCTGCGTGTGCCAGGGTTTCTGCCCTCGCAGTGGTGTCAGTGGGCAGCAAAGCATGTGGCTGCCTCGGGTCACAGTCCGGAGTCTCAGCCCAGGCCTGTCTTGGCAGGTGTCTTGGGCATCATGCTGGACTGTGGACTGTGGTGCAGGCGTGTGTTCATTCTGCTGCGGTGAGATGATTACCGTCAGAGACGTGGTAACGAGTGCTTTGGGGTTATGTTGTCCTCAGCTCAGCGAACGTGAGCCCTTAGTCATGGTGAGTATTGAGCTAGACCGACCCTACCCAGCACCAGGAGGAAAACGGCTTCTTCCCAGCTCACTGGGGGGATGGCAAGAGCATTTGGGAGCCCCTTGCAGCCCTGTTTAGGTGGGGATGCCCCTGCCAGGGGGACAGCATGAGAAGGCTCCACATTGCCCAGTCCAACAGCGCACTGAACAGCTCCAGCATCGCTTCTACCTACTCAGTAAAGAGCTTTCCCGCAGTAACCTTCCTGCGAGGCAGCTCACATCCCCAGTGAGGTGAAGAGGAAGCTGGGCACTGAGGGAAGAAGACTCACCCACTGTGCTGCAGTGGAACATGACAGAACCTCGTGCTCCTGGTTTAACCACATCCATGTTTGGTGGCAGACAGCCGAGAGAAGTGATTTGTTGGAGGAAGTTGCTCTTCGAGCGCTGCTGAAGTCTGGCAGACCTGGCTGGGGGTTGCATGTGCCTGGCTGCGGTCTCTATCCTGCAGCAGTTTGCCATGAGCAGAGTTCTGCTCTATTTCCCGTCCCACACAGAAGAGAGCTGTTTGCCATCTGCGGTACCTCCTTCGTGGAGGGAAGGATTCATTGGATCTGGTTGTCATCCACCACTCTTGTATCTGGACGTCCTTTCTGTAAGGTATGGAGGGACCCAGCCCTGTGGTCAGCTCAGCAGCCCTCTTCTGGGACCATGCACGTCCCCTGGAAGGGTAAAGGTAATGCCTGGATCTTTTTTTCTGACTCCATATGGAGGCAGAAGCTTGAGGAGCAAAATACCCGAGTGTCCCGTTGTCTCTGGAAAAGTGCATTCAGCTCTCAGAACCCACAGGTCTGTGGCTGTGTAAACAGCATGTTGTTCAGCTGTGCTTCTCTCACCTTGCCAGCTGCTCTGATTTGCCTATGTCGTATGATTTACCATTCCTTTTCTCTGTTGGTTCATCAATGATGATTCCAGCCTGAGTTGCTATGGTGACTTTATTGCAAAGGTACGAGTCCTTCGGCCCCCTGCGCCTGCAGTACTGACTGCTCCTTCCTACTGCGCCGCAGAGCAAAGGGGTGAGCAGGGCTGCTATTAAAGCAGCATCTGATCTTAGAAAGACCTGCTGGGAGCGATGGAGAGCTGGCAGTGGGTGTTACCGGGTGTTTGTGAATGAAATGGTGTATTGCAGTCTTATTGTCGGGAGTCCCAGGTCCTGTCCTCGCCACCTCCGAGGGTTTGGTGTTGACTTGGGAAGGAAATGGGTGGCAGCAGAAGTCACCAGGGGCTAAGGAGAGGAAAAGGAGGAAGCCGGCAGTGTGCTTGTTCTCGGTCTGCTGGCAGAGGGGAAAGCACGGTGTCTGAGGTCTTTGCTGACGGGAAGTTAAGCCGAGGACCTAGTTCCAGCCTAGCTGGGGCTGAGTAACTAGAAACCAGCCTTGACTTTTGCAGACTAAGCGGGGCATCCTGCAGTCTGGGTCATCCAAAAGCCCCTGCTGCCAGCTGGAGGCAGCTCTGCCTGTTACTGGCTGGAGATGGGCTCGAGGTCGAGTGTGGGATGGTGACTATACTCCCCTGCCTTCGTCCTTCTCTCTTCAGGATGGGACTGGGATGCATGGAGGAGAGTCCTTTTGGCCTGCTGTCCTTCCTGGTGCAGGCAAACAGCAGCCTTCTCCACATGACTGGAGTCTCTGGCTTTTCACCCCCATTCACCAAAAATCATACTTGGGCAGCGGTGCTGCAGGACTTTGCAGATTGGGTTTATTCTAGGCGAGTGGAAGGGATCTGGGATAAGTGAGCAGCACGTGAGCATCGGTCAGGTGGAACAAACGCCAATGTCACTTTAGTGTGACGATGTTGGTGGCTAATGGCTCGACTCAGTAATGAGGGCTGCCCTCTGTGACGAAATTTGCTGCTTGGGAGGCCATGTTCCTGCCCTGTGAAAGAGCTGGCTGGTGAGGAGGGGATTCTCCCTCTTCCTGAACTTAACAGCCTCGTTGCTGTAAAAGCTGCATACAGCTCTTCGATCACTCTTATCGCACAGAGCCCAGGGGCTGCATCCGAGGGTTATCCCTTCCCTGAAACGATATGGGAGCTCTAAGAGGGCTGATAACCGTGGGTAGTGTCCAAGCTGGGGAAAGCTTTTTTGTCCAACTCCTGGCAAAGCACAAGTACTGCCTCTGGCTCACAAGCACCGCTTGGGGCTTTTTTAAACTTGATTCAGAGTGTGGGATCTCTCACCCAGACTTGCAAGTCAAGATCAGATCTTTTCAGGGTGACTTTTCTAAGTAAAAGTTCAATAAAAAATGATTGATGTGAAGCGGTAAGAGCTGTTCTCTTTCATTTGAGAGCTGGGGATTGAAAGCTAAATCCCATGCTTGATTTAAGGCAAGTTGGGATGATTCTGTGACCAGTACTACGTCTTTGGTGGCGAGATGATGACAGTCTGTTCCCAGGCTCTGGGAAGGAGTAGCTGACTTGCCAGGAGGAGTAATTTTCTCTCCCTGCATGGTCAGGACTCGTGGCTGGGAAAGTGCAGGTGGCCTTCCTCTTGCACTCCTCCAAAGCATCAGGTAATGGCCATAGCCAGCAGTGCAGAATAAGGGTGACGTTGGGTTTTCTGGTGGAGAGATTCCTAGGTGTGAGTGAAGACAAATTGGGGTTGAGGCATGGTTGCCGGTGTTTCAGCAGTGGCACGAAACTCCTTGGCTGGTTTGTTCCAGACTCGTCCCAAGAAGCTGCTCTGGAAGCAGAGGTGAAGGGCACCTGTCGTCTCCGATGGTCCATGGGCTCTCCAGCAGCCTTGCAGGAGCGCAGCCAGGCTTACTGGTAGGGATGCGGTGGGTGAAGTTCTGCCTGTTCCTGTTTATACAGGGAATGTTTTGGATACCAAACTCTTCACAGAGACGCTTGCAATGACTGCGAGTTTATGGAGACTCGCTACTAAATTTAGCTTTTATCAGGAGGAAAAACAGACTTGTCCTTTCCCAGATTTGGAAGAGAACCTAATAGCACTCTTTGCTTTGAAATCAAGTCATAGGTCCAGCATTTTTCCAAGCTGGCTGAGGTCTGGTCTGTATCTTCTGGGCAAAGCAAGAGCCAGGTGATGGTTAACTGAGCTTGCAGGGAGAGCATGAATGGCAGGAATGCTCTAGAGGTGGCTTGGCTATGTCTTGGGTCTTCAGAGCTTCCATGGGGCTCCTGGAGGGCTTTGGGCATAATTGGGACGAGCTCTTGTGATCAGGTTGGAGCAGCTTAGGAAGCAGAAACGTGTTAACTTGCTGCAGCAGTGCTCCTGGGCTGTTTGCAGTTTGCCTGGAAGTAACTGAAATGAACACACATCTCGTTTATGTCACACTGAAGCAGGTGTGCTCATGGGTGCTGTGTCTTGGCAGATGGGAACACCAGCTTCTGAAATTGCTTACCTTTGCTCTCTGAGCCTCCTTGCCTGCTTTCTTATTCTTGTTCAGATGGAAGCTTCAATTCAGATTTAGGGAAATCCACTTACGTTTTGGAGCTGTAGAGGATCAGGAGATGGGCTTTGCCCTAGCAGACTAGTATGTATTATGCATTCAGTGTTTTCTTCCCCAGTTCTGTGGTCTCCTTGTAATTGCTTTTAGCTGATGGGAAAAGGCTTGCTTTCTGGGTATGAACATGCCATGTCATATCATTGAGAAATGGTGAAAACCACAAAACTTGTTTTAAATGTTCAAGGGGGTACATGAACCTTCTAAAGAAGTTTTAGCTGTGTCTGTAGTCATTAAACATAATTCAGTAACTAATAACCTGAGAAATCATCAATAGGAAAAATGAGTGAAGTTCAGACCTGATTGAAACTGGAGCAACCAGAGCAGTTGAGGCTGGAGGGATTTTCAGGGGAAGCAGATATGTGATGGATCTCCGGGCTGGTCCTGGCGTGGTTTGAAGGCTCTGTGGTCACCTCTGCCTTGCTTATGGCTTTTCTGCTTTCTCTTTCACAGGAATGGAGTGAATGTTGAAGGAGCAACACACAAGCAAGTGGTGGACCTGATTCGTGCAGGAGAGAAGGAGTTAATTCTGACAGTGTTGTCAGTGCCTCCCCATGAGGCAGATAACCTTGATCCCAGTGATGACTCTTTGGGGCAGTCATTCTATGACTACACAGAAAAACAAGCTGTGCCCATCTCCATCCCCACGTACAAGCATGTGGAGCAGAATGGCGAGAAGTTTGTGGTAAGTATCAGCTTGGACAGTGTTTTCTGGATATCTCTGGGTATCTGCGCCCTGAGCTGGCATGCTCCTTGCTGTTAGTGGCAACACTCTCTTCTTGTCTTCAGGATGGAGGCATGTTAATTTATTACTGACTGTTTTTGACACTGTCTTATTTAGGCTTGTCTGTCTTCACTCTTACTGTGCTTGGTTATTCTTTTGCAGCTATCTCCGATGTGTTAAGGAGCTTTTTTTATTAATGTATCTGGAATAGCTTGATCTCTTACAAAGATTAAGTATGAAGCTATTGTTTTGTTCATACAAGCTTTCATATTTGTATCTCCTGTTTTACACCAAGTGTTAAGGACATCTGTGATAGATGTAAAAGCAAAGAGAACAGATGTCTTGAAGCGTAGCTTCCCATCTCCAGAATTTCTTTTCCCTTTAGGGAGTGGTGGGGGAAATAGCTGTAAAAAGTCTTTTTCCTTTGGGTTCCCTGCTTCTTCTGTTGCATTTATTGGGGAGGCTGGCAGTCATTTTCCTAGTTGATGTGATCTGTCATTTAAGTACCTGATATGGGTGCATCCTCCAAGGCTTAAGGTTGATTCTGGCTCATCAGGGATGGCTGTCTGTGGCTGGTAAGGAAATGTTTGGAGAGGGACCCAAAACAGGTTGGACAAAGACGCTCATCTGCAGAACTGTTTCTTTTTGCAACATTTGGGGTGTATTTAACCTCCTTAATTGGCTTGGCCTTGCTTGGCTCTTCTGCTTCCTTGCCTGGCTGTGTAGTGTTCACAGGTGCTCTGCTTGCAAACTATCTTGACTGCCCTGTCCTCCAGCACCCTGTGTCTCGCTGCTGGCCGCTGCTCTGAGCATGCTTCGGGTCTGAGCTGCGGTGAGGGTCAGCAGAGCCTGCAGCCCAACCCCGGCTGGCTCCGAGTTTCAATCAGCGACTGGTAGAGACAGAAGCCTGCCACAAGGGCAGTATTCTTCCCCATGCAAATAGCTGCTTATTGTTAGGAGCACAGTCCTACCCATGTCCAGACCATGTTTTTTCTTCTGCTCTGTGTGCTGTCTTCATTTTTCCAGAGCCAGGGAACTGTGTGGCCATCAGTGGGGGTGGACGATGAGGTGGAGGGCCTTGGGACGAGATGGCGAGTATCGGGGCTTTTTAGTTCTGCCGCTGCTTTGACTCATGGCTGGAAGATTTGTGCCGTATGCTGGGTCCCTTCACCCTCCCAGACTGGGAGGTAGGTTTGGTTGGAGCAGTTGCCCTTGGGACATGATTGCATCATCGTGTGAAGTGCCAGGAGACAGATGACAAACTGGCTTATCACTTTTTCCTCTCCCAGCTGAGGACTGAGGCATTTTCCCAATGAAGACACAAGCCATCATCAGTGTTACAGAAATAGCATGTGTGTGTGAGAGGAAGGGTGGAAAGGGTTCAGGAGTGCTCGGCTCACCAGAAGAGTCAGGCTCCTGTGCAAAGCATGTCGCTTCAACGTGTCACCCTGGCACGTGTGTCTGAAGGGGACAGATGGGATCCTTCCAGACCCACAGCTTCACAGGGAGCGCATGCTTTCCCCGCACCCTGCTCTCCCAGCCCTGGTGGGATGCTGTCAGATAAGGTGTGCCATATGGGGCAGGAGAAGAAGGGTCCTAGAAACCAGAGGTTCTTAAAGAAGTGCAGTGCAGGGCAGGGGGTCAAAGGGAGCCTCTTCTCTGGACTGACAACAGCTGCTGCTGTTTGGATCCAGCTCCATCCCAGCACCTTCTCTTGAGGTGACACTGGAAGGGTTGAATGCATGCGTCTTTTTAAGGAAAAACCCGTGGGTTTGTTGGAGCACTTTTCCCTTGTGAAGGTTGTCAGGCAGGTATCTGGAGCACAGATGTGGAGAGTGAGTGAGCTGGGACTGCTCCCAGCCGTCATCTGGGGAGCAGACTGGGGTTTTGAGTCTTCTGAACACTGCTGAAGGCACCCTCGGTGCATCTTTGGCATGTGCCTCTTGCTACACTCCACCTCTGTGCTCTGCCAGCCCTTTAGCTTTGGGAGGACAGTGGAGGGTGATGCTCCTCTCCTCAAGAGGAAAGGTTGTCATTGCAAACACTTCCCTAGTGCAACATGGAAAAGTGTGAACCTACTCTTTTCACCACTGCATCCCTTTACTCGTGTGAAGCTAATTAAGGTAACTGCTGCAGTTTGGGACCTCCTTATCACTGAGGGCGTATTAGCAATGCCTAGATAAGAGCTTGTTTAACTTGCCTGCAAGACTGAGCAGATTGGCTTTAAAAATGGAGGCAACTGGTTAATGAATGGGAAGGGAATTCCCTGAAGAGCATCGCAGTGCTTAGAAATGTCCTGCGACTGTAACTCTGCTCTGGGTTTCCCCTATTTGGGATCAGAGTCTTACTTCCTTAACAGTGTCCAGAATGAAACTGGAAGAGTGCAAGCATAATGAAAAAACTAGTTAACATGGAGCGTTCCTAAAAGATTTCATGCTGCCTCTCCCCTGGGATTTGCCCCATGGTTGATGCCTGACGGCTGCCAGGGGCTGTGTCCAAACACAAACCGAGCCTCCTGCTCGCTTTGGGACCTCTTTGGGTTTCAGGGAAGTAGCCGTGAACCTGAGTCCAGAGCTCTGGAGTTTTTGCTGCAATGAGAGGCTCAATTCTGCAACAAGTTGGAAATTCAGTGGTAGTGTCAAGCACATCTGGAAGGTGATGAGGCTCCTGTTGCTGAAAACAGCTGATGCAGTCAGCACAGTATTGCTGTGACATCCATCTGGTGGTGGCTTGGTGCATCTCAGGGACCCTTCTGTGTGCAGGACATGATCCAGGTGAATGCCGTAATGGCTGCATCAGGCTTGGGGCCTTTTGTAAAGGGTTGGGTGTTTTTCCTCTCCTTTTGAAATAGAAAGGCGCCTTGAATTCATGCCGATCCAGCTGCTGTCAGAATGAGGCAGTAGTTGGGACATCCCCCAGCTCCAGGGATAAGCAGTGGTGTATTTAACTATTCATACCAGTTTCTCATTCTAGCTCAAACCCTCCTAATTTAGCCTTGTGCTACCTGTGGGTCTGGGAAGGCAGAGCTGTGCCGGTTTGGATTTGGAAAGCTTTTCTCACTCCAGTGGGCCTCTTCTCCTCCCTGCAGGTCTACAATGTTTACATGGCGGGCCGCCAGCTCTGCTCAAAGCGGTACCGGGAGTTTGCCATCCTGCACCAGAACCTGAAACGGGAATTTGCCAACTTCACTTTTCCACGTCTCCCAGGGAAGTGGCCATTCTCTTTGTCAGAGCAGCAGCTGGATGCCCGGCGGCGAGGGCTGGAGGAATACCTGGAGAAAGGTACTGAGCTGGGAGCTGTACGCCGCCTTCCTCGCAAGCAGGGAAACAAATCTTCAGGGTACATCCTTCCACGGGTGGTCCAAAACTTCACAGGCATTTGTTTACCTGTGAGGGAAAGAAGCTTGTTTGTAGCTGGATGGGATTTTATGGCCAAGGTGGTGAGAGGGAGCTCAGACTTGCCACAGCTTAATGATGCATGTGTTACTGGCTTGCAGTATACTTCCAGCAACACAATGTGTAATTAGGTTTTAATACACAACAAGCCTTTTTTTATAGTGTCATATTGCTCGCCAGTAATCTTGGAGATGAGGGAGCACGGGCAGGAGGCAGAGGAAGGAAGCTTTGGAGCAGGGAGAACGTTGTGTTTGAGGCTGTTCTCATCGGGGAGCTCAGCTCAACCTGAGCTTGTTCACAGCTGAACGCTTTGGTCCTTTTTAATCAGAATTGTAATACCTGCAGCAGGAGTTTCCTTTAGGTTGAGTTCAGATGGTGGGGAAGTGGGTGCAAAACCTTATCTCTGTATCAGGGTGCCTGGCTAAAAGATCTGACCCTGCATTTTGCAGTGAAGAGGCTGTAGATGAGATTCAGGGAGCAATGACCCCTCATCCTGTGATGCTGTGTTATCTTAGTTGCCTGGAAGCAGCTCAGTTAGTTTGTGTGAGCTTAACAGCCTTTTCCCTTGCCAGCATCTGGGAGTGAAGCCCCCTCTTCCCATAAGATGGACATGGGTCAGGTTTTCCCCATCCCGCTGATATCTCAGCCCTGCCTTGCTGAGCTCGTTCATCTTCATCCTTGGTTACCGGCTGGCTGGAGGAATGGGCAGACTGGTTGCATCTTAGAGGGAACATGATACAGTTCGGGTCCAAATTATTTGCTGAACTTGGCCTAAATTCCCAAATAGTTTCAGTCCCTCCAAAATAAGGTGGGTTTTTTTGAGGCAAAAGTACTATTTATGAAATTCTTGCCCACTTTTAAGTATAGTCTAGACCTCCTGTTGGCCATGTGCCTGGGGCCTGGATTTCACCCACGGGGAATATCTCAGTGAGTTATTCAACACCACTGTTCACTTGCTATTGTAGGGGATTCAGGCTGGATCAGTATTCGTGCCAGGACACCTGATACAGCCTGGAAAGCACTTGCTTTGATAAGGTTTTTCGGGGCTGGAGATACCACCCTTGTTTCATGCCGCCAACAGAACAGACAGTTGTTATTTCCGTGTCATCTTTGGGCTGGTTCTGGGAGGAGAGAGCTCCCTCTTCCCCCGGGCACCCCACTAACCTGCGCTCTCTGTCCTGCAGTGTGTTCGATACGTGTCATTGGGGAGAGCGACATCATGCAGGAGTTCCTGTCGGAGTCAGATGAGGTAGGCAAGGAGGTGACGGCGCTGAAGCTCTGCCACGATCTTCCCTGTACAGAGGCCATAAATGCTTGGTAAAACTGGATTAGAGAGCAAAGATGTTCCCTGCCAAAGCTTCAGTTGGTTGAATAGAAAACCACGGCAGAAAATCAAGGCCGCATTTTGCTCTCTGTCACTGCACATAGGAAACATTTTCTCCATAGCAGCAGCTAAGAGCAGCTTTGATGCTGCTCTTGAAGGTGTGCACAGAGCAGAACCAGCCATGAGGCCTCATTGCATACCCTGGCTCTCTGGCAAGGGGAGACCCAGCAAAAAAAACATATTCACTGACTTTCCTGCTGGTTTCCGTGCTGGTGGCAGCCCAGGTGGCTTTGCAAACAGCCCAGCTGTTTGTATTCGTCGGCCTTTGGCCAGAAAGGCAACAGGCACTCTGAATACCAGTCTGAGTTGCTTCTCCCAAGATTTGAGTTGCAGGCAGCAGCAGTGAGTTGATATTTGCCCTTCAACTACTGTTCATTTTCCAACCTTTCCATGGTGCATGAAGTTGCTGTGTCCCGGAGCTTTCTCTTGCTCTTCACTGGCAAACCTGTGAATGTAAAATCCTACCCTGTTGTGGCCTGAAACTGTTTGCTCAGCTTCCTGTCTCAGAGCAGAGCCTTCTTTCAGAATTTCTGTGGTGCAGACTGGAATGGGATTCCTGAGGCTTGCATAGCAGCTGGTTGTTAGAAGTGACCATTTTAATCAGCCAGCACAATAGAGCTTGGGGCTCAGTTTGTGTGATGCGGATTTCTGTCCCCTCTTCTTCCCTCCTTCAGAATTACAACGGCGTCTCAGACGTGGAGCTCCGAGTAGCGTTACCAGATATAACAACAGTGACAGTAAGAGTCAAAAAGAACAGCACTACAGACCAGGTGTACCAGGTGAGCTACTTCTTTTTTTGCCTTGACCAGAAGATTAACACAATTTGGATGTTAACCAAGACCCTACTGGCACCCACTTGCTTCTCTCTGCTCCTCTTGAGTACAGGTGGGCATCAGTGATGCTGCTTTGCTGTAGCAGAGAGGATAGGGATGCTAGAGAACTCTTAACCTTATGCTGTGCTGAAGCAGCGTTTTCGCTGGCAGGTTTGGCTGCAAGGACAGTCATCACTGAATTAATTTTCACTGATAATATCTTAAAGCTGGCGGATGGCTCTAAGCACTAGACAGATTGTGTATTATGGCTTGCAGTGGCTGCGGTGGAGGAGTTGGATCCAAGAGCTGCCAGCAGCCAACACACGAGTCTCACTGTGGCTGTGTGGCAGGACAGCAAGTTGAATATTAAGAGTAGTGACCCTTTTGGGGGATTCTCTGGCCAGATTACAGGTTTGCAAGTGGCCAGAGGCCCAGTGCTTTAAGTAGAAAACTAAGGAGAACTGACATCAACCAGCACTGCAGGAGGAAAAGTGGAAGCTGTCAATGGATTAGGGGGAATAAGATGATGCAAGGGAGACCCTTTTTGAAAGGGGAACTAGAAATGTTGCTGCAAGCAAGGGAGCCCCAGAGGGTTGTGAAAGAGCAGGCTCTCAGGAGCTCCAGATCTGCACAGCAGAATCCTTTGGGTAGATGGGATTTGCAGTGCAGGGTGTGTTTGGGACGCAGCCTCTTGAATTTCATGTCACCTGCGCTGAGGTCTGTGAGTTTTGGCTGTGGTGTTAGCGTGCAGGATGGAAACGTTGTTGGAGAAAACTCCTAGGGGAAGTGTGCACACCTCTTCTATTAGGAACTGAAGCTGGAGGCATCAGAAGAAAAGATGACCTAATTGTCAGCCATGGTGGCACTTAAAATCTAGAGCAGTTTACAGGAAGGTGAAAGCAGGAGAGTCTAAGCCCTTGCGTAAGAAAGCACCTGGTTTTACTGGAAGAGTAAAATTCAGGTTTTCTGTGGTGACTAACACCTCGGGTTAGGGAATACTTGGGAATAACCTGTATGTAGCCAGCCTTGCCCTGGAGGGGGACAGACAGCTACTGGCTCCTGTTCGGCTCACCCCATTTTCCCATTTGGTTGCTCTTTAGGCCGTGGCTGTGAAAGTTGGAATGGACAGTATTACCGCAAACTACTTCGCCTTGTTTGAAGTGATCAATCACTCCTTTGGTAAGTCTTTTAATCCCCTCGGTGCTGACGAGCAACTGGGAGAAAGCTCTGCAGCACTAGCAGAGCCCAGTGGCACTCTCATTTAGGTCTTATCTCTACTCGCAATATCAGGAGCCCCTGGGAGGAATCAGGCAGGCACAGTAGGCTCTGATAATGAGGAGCCCTCAAAGTTTGATGGCTTTTTTGTCGCCGCTTAACTTTCCCTTTCTTAAGCAGTTCAAGGAGACGAGCTTTTTGTTAAACTGAGAGATGCATTTTACTTTAGTTCAAAGGGTTCAGCAAGCTTAGAAAAAATGGGCAGTGTCATTGTAACATGGCAGTCTCTGGAAAGGGGGGGGCAGTGGCTTGGGACAGAGCGAAGGTGCTGGAAGGTGGATTGAGGGCACCCTCAGTCTGTACACACATAGGTGTGGGGCAATATCCAGGTCCTGGAGAAGGGGGGTGCTGCAAGCTGCATCTTAGCTTCTCTTCTCTCCTTCTGTGGTTAAATCCTGATGGTATTTGAGGCTTGACTGTGGGATTCTGGGCGATCATTTTGGCACTTAAGTACTTGCCATCCTTCCAGCTTAGCGTGTGCTGGGGTCCCCTGGCTGCTGTTCAGATCCCTGGCCACAGCAATCTCTGATTTCGTCCAGCTTCATGTTGGGTTCACTGAAACTGTAGAGAGGGCAAAATATTGCGGTCACACCACAAAATGGGTGTAGTGGTTGGTTTGTGTATTATTTTTCCCCTCTGCTGGGTTTTAAGCCAAGTGTATTTCTCATTCCCAGCTGGGTACCTTCATTTCTGAATTGTCATCTCTATGTGCCTCAAACTCATCCTGTTGTTACAGCAAAATGCCTTGTAGGAAGAGATTTCTAGGGCTGTTGCTTGTGCTTACAAGATTCTGGCTGAGCAGAAGGGGTGATTTTTAGCTTCTGAGACCTCCTAAAATGACTCATCTCACAGAACAAGCTGGGTTTGCATTCAGATGCTGACCCTGGGGCAGCCAAGGTCACCAACCTCCTGTAAAAGTGTTGGCATCACAGAACTGCCTCTGCCATCGGGTTCGTGGTCACTTTTTGAGAGTTACCGGGTGCTGGTGTGACAGAGCAGGACACGGACAGAGGGAGGGAAGACCAGGGCTGGAGGGTCGACGTGTTTCCACATTGCTGAAGCAGGGCTGTGTGCAGGGAGCCCCAATTGGGAATACCTGCTCTTGGGAGATGGGACGCTGCAGCACACTTGCAGTCTCATGCAGGAAGCTTTTATGGTGCCAGACTCTAACTGGAGCTATTAATTCCTTGTTCGTGTGAGTGCTGCACTTCTCAAACTGCACTGGAAAGTAAAAACTTCGGTTAACCTTTATGGCTTGTGCTTTTTGGACACTCACTGTGAACATCCACATTTACTCCTGTCTGGATACACTCCATTTAATTTCTCTGGAAACCATAAGCTCCATCTGCAGTAAGATAATGACCATATCCTTACCTGATGGAGACATACTGGCACTCGCCTTTTTTGTCCATCGTAGCTGGGTAAAGCATATTTGAACACAGTAAATGTCTCGACAGGGACTCGCTGGTGGCCCAGCTGCTCCAGCTTGGCTGAGCAATGCAGCGGGTTTTGTCCAGGCTCTGGTGGCAGCCTGCCAGGATGGGGTGGACCTTCTCCACTGTGGGCACAGTGCATAGGTCCTGGGCACAGGTCCTAAGGCTTAGGGAGGATGGACCTCCCTGTGCACAGCAGGGAATGAAGTCAGGCTGTTGAACTGATGCTTGAGAGCTGCGCTGAGCTCTCCAATGACCGAGAGGAGTTCAGTCTCACACAGATTCCTGCCTGTGCACTAGAGGCGATTGCAAGGGACTGGTGTGGTCCTGACAGTGTGGAAGTAGGTATTGAAAAAAGCTGGATTCAGTCAGGGAGGAGAAGAAAGGGCCCTGGAGCAGAGCTGGAGTCCCGATCCTGGCTGACTCAGCTAAAGGGCATCGCCAACATTGATTTGTGCAGTAGCCAGGCTCCAGTCACAGATGATGCTGCTGATGCTGTGTGGGCCTGTGTGCTGACCTCAATGTCTTGTGCTTTTTCCAGTGCGCAAACTGGCGCCCAATGAATTCCCCCACAAACTCTACGTGCAGAACTACACCTCAGCAGTGCCAGGAACGTGCCTGACCATCCGAAAATGGCTCTTCACTACAGAGGAGGAGGTTCTTCTCAATGACAACGACCTGGCAGTCACCTACTTCTTCCATCAGGTAGGTGCCCAAGAGTTGTAATTTTTTACTGGAGGTAAGGCAACACAAGTGCCTGGCTCCCAGAACTGCTCCAAACACTGCTGTCCTTTGGCGTACTGGCAACAGAGCATGAAATTGAGGGCCAGTCCTGCTTGGGTAACTTCAAGGAGTAGAAGTCCATGGTTGGGTGAATCAGCGGTGCTGTGGTGAACTTGTGGCCAAGTCACAATTGACCTGGGAGGCAGGACTCTGCTGCTGTCATTGCAGGAAGTTGCCTTCCCAGAGCAAGCTAAAAGGATCACAGGAGGCTGCACTCCTTGGGTCAGATATGTTTTCCTCAGTTCTGTGTGTTGTCAGTGAAGACGGGGAACAGACTTCTCGCTGTTCACCGTAAGGAAAGGGGACGTTCCTGCCTGTGATTTCACTTTATGCAGATTCTCTGGGATGAAGCGAGTCCGAGAAGAGCCATGTTCTCCCATTGCCTGTATAAAGCCAGTCTAGGATGACCAGCTCAGAGGTAGATATCTGCAAAGTTCAGTGAGATGAGTCCTGCTCTGTCTTAACCACCAAAAATGCTGTCCCAGTGCTCTCTGAACTAAGCCTGTACCAGCCTCTGGTACAAATTGAAATAAAAACAGTAGTTGTCGAATTCTTTGATCTCCTAGACTGGATCTTTACTGGCTGGCAGCTTTACAAGCCGCTTTGTGCCAGGGGCAGGAGTTCTTGCTGGGATGTGCAGCTGAGGAGTGAAAGGAAGGGGCTGTGTACCTGCTCAGTCCTGAAGGAAAAACACATTTTCCTGCCAACACTCCAGCAGCACAGTGGGTAAAAGCCAGCACAGCTCTGCTGGAGGTGGCTGTGCCTGTGTGTCTGGAGAAGAAGAGTTGTACCAGCCTGTCCCTGCCTGTGCCTGAAGGCAAAAGCAGGATTCCAGGTACCAGCATTTCCAGATCCATCCTCTTTTGCCAGGGGACATTCTTCCAAAGTCCGCCTAGATGCTTAAGCATCTGTATGCTCCCCGAGGCAATCAGAGGCTCGTGGCAGGAGCCAGTGAGTGCAGAGAACCATCTCTTTGAGCCTCTCCATCCCTCTGCCTGTTTGGGGACATTGGTCACCTTCTGGGGCTGTGAATTGGGGTTGGCTGTTCAAAGCAGCCTCAGGGCCAGCCAGGGAAAGCAAAGCATTGTGACTCAGTGAAGAGTCCACTAGTCTGACCTTCTGGGTTTCCTTTCCCTTTTCCTGTTTAGGCTGTTGATGATGTCAAGAAAGGCTACATCAAAGCAGAGGAGAAGTCCTACCAGTTACAGAAGCTGTGTGAGCAGAGAAAGATGGTCATGGTGAGTTATCCTACCTGTCCTGTTTGTTTTCCTTCCTGTTTGCAATGCTGTGTTTGGAAAGGAGACACTGGAACAGGTTGCCCAGAGAAGTTGTGGGTGCGCCATCCCTGTAAGTGTTCAAGGTCAGGTTGGACAGGGCTTTGAGCAACCTGGGCTAGTGGAAGATGTCCCTGCCCATGGCAGCGGGGTTGGACTAGATGATCTTCAAAGGTCCTTTCCAACCCAAACCATCATTCTATGCACACAGCCTTGAAAAACACATCTTTCTTGGAAAGCAATAACCACAGAGAGCTGTGGGGGCGTCGGCTTAGCACAGAAGGGGTTGGCAGGGTGTGTAGACATGCAGGAATGCCAGGCGCAGGGCTGGGATGTGCCCGAGGGTCAGCTGCTGCATGAACCAAAACCTCCCCTCGTGCCTGGCACGTTTGAACAGCGGCTTGTCCTTGGCAAGATCAGCTATTGACTTGGCTCCAAACAAGGCAGCGATAAAACCTTGTGGGTTATTGCCAATGTTGAAAGGTGAGGTGCTTAACATGTGATGTAGCAATCCTTCATCTGCAGCCCTTCAGGGATGGCTCTTTCTTCCTAGTAATTGAGAGGCAAAGGTCTCTTTCTGCCTCAACACTGCCTCTGAGTTGGTGATGCTGGGCTAGCCAAAGGAGGGGTGGGTCCTGGTGTGCTCGTAATGCGAGTTGCTGCCCCCTCCGTGCCTTAGTTTTTGGGGTTTTTTTTGTCCGGCACAAGTCTTCCAAGATTGCAAATCCTGTGTCAGAGCTCGCTGTCTGATCAGGGATTTTCTGCCTTTATCACCTTGCCCAGCAAATGCTTGGGGGCTTGGTATGACTCGATGAGCCTGCCTGGCATGGATGTGGGGGAGTGAAGGGGATGCCCTGAGCTCATCTGTCAGATGCAGGCTTGGCTTGAAGATCAAACAACAGAAGAATCTGACTTGTAAATAACTTCCTAGGTTGCTCAGGGCTGCTGGTACCGAATAAACGCAGGCTGCCCTTTCCCTGACTTGCTGCACCCTCCCTGCGTTCTTGTAGCCAGCTTGGCTGCTCTCGAAGAACAACGGCCTTGGGATCCCCTTCTCCAGCTTGACTGGTCTTGGTCAGGCCCCTCCTCAAAGCCCCTTTGACTGCAGTAGCTCTGAG
Organism: Haliaeetus leucocephalus; assembly: GCF_000737465.1. Taxonomy (NCBI): domain Eukaryota; kingdom Metazoa; phylum Chordata; class Aves; order Accipitriformes; family Accipitridae; genus Haliaeetus; species Haliaeetus leucocephalus. Next base: position 139,397 of record NW_010972655.1, read on the forward strand.
GGGTCCCTGCTGGGGGACTACCTTGGGGTAGACCCCAGAAGGGTCATCTGAAATGCTAAGCCAAGAAGGTTAATTATTAACTAATGATAAGGATCAGTACATAGACGCTTCCTCCTGTGGGTTATCTCATGGCTCTTTTGTTTCTGCTTGTCTTGCTGGCTTTCTAATGACCCAAGAAAGATCTGAATATTTGGAAAGGGTATATCCCAGCATATATATATCTATGTACACACACACGTACACCAGGTGCAGTAGGGCTGTGGTCTAGCAGGAGGTCAAGAAGACAATGTCTGTGTCCCAAAGACCCTGTGAAGTCAAAGTACTTCATCCTCTACCTTGCCCCATGTTATTAAGGGTCCTGCCTGGAGCACAATGCTTGAGGATTTGGCTCCTTCCTCTGGTCTGGATGTGGCTTGTTCCTTGGTTAAAGAGTCACTTCAGACTTTGTAGTTCTGCCCTGTGTAAACCTTTCTCATGCAACGAGAGGTTGTGAGGCTCTGGAGCACCGGCCCCTGGAGAAGCTCCTGGCTTTTCCCATGTCCTGTGCTGTGACTCAGAGCTCCTAGCACTTCTCCAGTGTCCTCACAGTGCTGCTTTGTCTGGGCTGCACTCAGAAAGAAAGAAAAATAGCCAAAATACCTCTTTGGACCTTTTCATGAGTTTCAAGAGCATTTGCATCAAAGGACTCTGAGAAACCTGGATCCCACAGCTGCCCGACAGCCTCTTTTTCTGATCTCATCTTCAGCCGGTAACGATCAGGAGGATGGATCTAGGAAGAGTGGTGCTTTCAGTCCCGGGGCTGCTTTAGCTGTTTGCTCAGCTCTGTACCCTTCCAGGGGGAGCACGGTCACTCTGATCAGTGACTGTGGCTGCACCAGCTCTCCTGGAAAGGGCTTTTGGCATTCGAAGCCACGAGATGCTCTGTGTATATCTGTGCCTGGATGGATTAATGATTTGGGGAGGGGAATAGAGCAGCTGGAGGGGTCTCCTTCCTTCCCCTAGCACAGCCCTGCTGCCTGTGGGTTTTTGGTCTCCTTTGGAGGGGATCCAGCTTCCCTGGGCTGGGGTAAAGCCAGGGATTTCCAAGGGGGTGATTAGTACCAGGGCATGTGCAAGGTGGAGGCAGTGTGAGAAGCAGGAGGGTGCAGGGGTCCCCTTCCATTCGTCTGAGCAAGCTAACGCCTGCAGCTTTCTCTCTGCAGTATTTAAACATGTTACGGACGTGTGAGGGTTACAACGAGATCATCTTCCCCCATTGCTCCTGTGACTCTCGGCGGAAGGGACATGTGATTACAGCCATCAGCATTAAGCACTTTAAACTCCATGCCTGCACAGAGGAGGGCCAGCTGGAGGTAAGGGGGTTTCTGTGAGGTCCTGGGGAGCTGGGCTCAGCCCCTGGCCTCCACCTCGACTTTGCTATAGGCAGAGAGCATCAGTGTCATGTCCCTAAAGCTCTGGGGGTTCGGGACTGCAGCTGAGAGGCCTCCAAAGGGATTTTGCTCTGTGGGTGTTAGTGTGTGTTTCCACTGCTGCTTCCCTGGCTCATACCTGTCTCTGCAGCAAGGCTGTCCGAGGCATCCACATTCCCCCTTCGTGTGGCTTTGCTTTTGCCACCTGATCTGCCTTAAACCTGCACTTCCTCATGGTCTGCTGGGCTCTGGCCTCACCTGGGTTTCGTCTTCCTTCAGAACCAGGTAATAGCATTTGAATGGGATGAAATGCAGCGGTGGGACACAGACGAAGAGGGAATGGCATTTTGTTTCGAATACGCACGAGGAGAGAAGAAACCCCGATGGGTTAAAATCTTCACCCCCTATGTAAGTAGCCCCGTTCTTTGCAGATTTGCTAAGGAAAAGCCCAGAACCTGCTTGTTTTCCTTCTAGAAGCTGGAGGAGCAGCCTGTGCTCCAGCTTTTGGGGCGGGAGGTGATGCAGGGGCCGGTGGCCACCAGGAGGAGCCCGCAGTACGGGGAGCTCTGGGCTGGCAACCAGTGCCAGACTCCCTCTGGCTGGGAGCCAGGGCAGCTGTCTGGGGCTGCTTGCTGCTCTGAGGGATGCCTGCTTTCTCTTTGCAGTTCAACTACATGCATGAGTGCTTCGAACGGGTTTTCTGCGAGCTCAAGTGGAGGAAGGAGGTAAGAACCTGTAATTGCAGGGGAACGGCTTCACCTTTTACAGAAGGCTTTTAGTGGCAAGCGTTTCCGCCTGGTCCCTAACAGCAGTTTCTCTGGGGAGTAATTGGATGCTTAGAGCAGTGATACCGGGTCTCTAGGGAGCATGGGGGTAGACTGGCTGGCTTTCAAAGGCCTGGGCTTTGTAGGTGTTTCATGTTGCAGCTGGAGCAAGGAGCTCCTGGTGCTGGGAAAGCCTCATGCAGGTGTGGCTGACCAGGTTAACCAGTTCCCAGGCTGTGTGACTGTGGCCAGTCGCTCCCCGGCATCTGCTGTCGAATGCAGATGGCAAAATATCCGTCCTCTGGAGAGATTATGCAGGTTGCTGAATTATTCAGAAAGGGCTGTGAGAGCCTTCACCAAAAAGCTGCTGAGAAGTGCAGAGAGGTTTTGGAGTTTGGTTTTTTTTTTTTTCCTGAATCCCAGCCTGAGGTGCCTGCTTAGCCTTCTCCTGTCAAAGCTGCGCTTAGACCTTGCTCTGAGCCACGGGTGGGGAGATGCACATGAGCCAGCCTGCCCTGCCTTCTTCATCCCCGATGCTGCGCTTTCCCTGTCCTCTCCTCCCACTTGAGGGAGACGTTTTATCACCTTGCGTCCATCTGCTGCTCCTCCTTGGGGTTGCCTGTCATCCCAGGGACTGCTACCATCAGCTTTGCTTGCAGGGAAGAGGCAGAGTGGCTAGAAAAGCCATGTGCAATCAGCTTGCTCAGCTGGCCCTGGGGTGCTCTGGCCCAGGTTTTCCCTGTGCGTGGCTACCGAATCACCATCCCGTGCCTCTGCTGTCCCACAGATGTTGCTCTCCCTTGTGGGGTCAGAGATAAGCAATTGTTGGAGGGTGGATCCTCTCTTGTTGCTCTTGATCTGATCAGTGCTGTTGGCATCAGCCCTCCCCTTTCCGCTGATGGCTTATCTCTGCCAGCTGATGGATTTGGGTACCTAAAACAGGGCTTAAACGCGGCAAGTCTGAAATAGCGATCCAGGAAAATCTGCCCCGCAGCTGCCTGGTCTTGGAGGCTCCTAAATGGGAATGATGCGTCCCTCTTTCCTTACCTGGAAGTTTCCTACCTGCTGGGCATCAGCTTGGGGCAGGGGTGTTGGTGCTTATCCTCAGTGTGGCTGGGATCCGGGGTTGGCACCGTGCTGGGTGTGGGAGGCACGTGGGAGACATGCAGAGAGCGCAGGGTCTGGACCACAGCAGCTGGGCTCTTCAGAGGATATTCACAGCAGGATGGAGGAGTATATAGATCTGGAATAGTTTACCAGGAAATAAGAAAATGGGATTCTTGGCTTGCCTTAGCTTGAGGGATAGAAGCTGAATCTCCCACAAGTGACCAGAGACCTGCACGCCAGCAGGGGCAGGGAGACTTCCTGGTGCTGGGCTGTGCTCCAGAGTCCACAGAGTCCCAGATCAGCCCGCTTACGTGGTGGACAACTGCCGGAGCAGCAGTCAGGAGTCCCCCTGGAGCCCAGACCCACTTTGTCCCAGCCCCGAGCCTTGTAGGAGGGAGGTTGAAAGGCTCAATAGCATGTGGTTACACAGTTTGGCTTTGTAAAGCACTGAACACTCCCCATGCACCGTGTGCAGAGCCGAGGAACTTGGTTCTGGGGTTCATGTCTCAGCTGGGGGTGACATCTCTGTACCTCCTAGGAACAAAGTCTTTGTGGCTCTTGGTTCATGAAGTAGAAGCTGCCTGAGTGGGTTGCCTGGCTTATTCTCCGAATCCTACCTCCTCCGTAGCTCCCCGTGTCCAACATCTGTGGAGCATCCTGGATCCCATCCCGATGCTCTCCCAGCTGCTCCAACACCAGCTGTTCAGTCTCCTCCTGTCCCCCCCGGCTCTACTTTTTTATTTATACCCTTTTTATTTTTTTCCCTTGTAAAGGTGGAGGAGGAAGCAACAGACAAGGATAACAAGAACTGCAGTAAAGACAATATGTGCAGCAAGGTAATTGGGCTGAAAACAAACAGCATCTGTGCTCTCTGAGCCAGTCTGGCTGCTCTGCTGCGGATGTAGTGTCTCTTCTGCTTCTCTGCTCCAGTTCCTGTTAGCATAGGACAGTGTCCTTTCATAGTGGCTTCTCCTTGGAGGGAACCCGCAAAGTAAAATACCCTACTGCTGCTTTTCATGGGATAGAGATGGCTTTGCGCTTAAAGGCCTCTTTCCTGACGGTAGAAACACGTGGTCCCGACTTGCCCGTCTCCTGGACTCTGCCAATCTTTGGATGACCCGGAATGTGACACTGCAGCTGATGGCTGAGATCTGAGCTGCGGCTCCCTTCGCCTCCCTGGAGGAGAGGGAAAGGGCACAGTTGTAAAGGGGAGAAACGCTTTGGCTCTGCACTTCTTTTAAAGGACCAAAGACTTGATCCTGCAAGCCACAGGCTAGTGGCATGTGGTTTTTTTCTCTTGTTGTTCTGCAGTGGTGGAGCAAAGACCTTTAGGGATTGACAAATACTGTTCACAGCGCTGCTTTAATGGCAGGAAGCAAAAACATTTGTGTTGTAGCACCTTCTAAATGCGCCTCCCTCCTTGTGAAAATGGCTGGGCAGAGAGCAGCACATTCAGCCTGGACAGGATTTAAAGCTAAACACTTTAAATTGCTTCAAGATGCACCAGGAAGCATCCATGAAAGTTGTCTGCCTGTCTCTAGGATATCCCCTTGTAGGCTTTTATCTGAGCACTTTTGCTGTCGTGTACACATGGACAAGGCTTGCAGAGAGTCATCTAACACTGTAATGCCCTGCTGTGGTGATGTGTGCCAGGAGCCACAGCCTCTGCAGATGCCTCTCTGCAAGCTTGAAGGCTCGTAGCATCCTCCACGGGGATGCAGAAGTGCCGTTCTACCACCATGGACCCAGCGCTTTGCTGTACTCCCACTTGAAATTTTACTTCTTTGCTGAGGCATCGGAAATAGCCGCAGGTTATTTAACTTGTAAGAGAGAAAGCGCAATTGCGTGTAGTGAGGCTGAAAGTTGTTAACCCCAGCGGTACTGGTACTCTTGGGTAGGAGTTGTGTTGTGTTGGCTAGAAAGTGTTGGACATCAAAGAGGGCAAGAGCCCCTGTCTGACTGAACAGAAAGCTGTAGCAGACGGTGTGGGATGTGTCACCTGTTAAGGCAAGAGCCGTGAAACGTGGGGGTGTGGGAGCCTCCCGCCCTGTGTAATACTTCCTCTGCCAAACAGATCCTGCACGATAACGCTCCCTGTGATTGTGCTGGGGTAAACCCTCTAGTCCGAAAACACCGAGCATGTGCTGCATGGGGCGTATTTGAGGAAGAAAGGCGAAGGTTTTGTGTGCAGTCATGTGTGTGTTCCTGTGTTGCCCCTTCAGACTTAAAAGCAGGTGTTTGATGTCTTCTCTACAAAGCCTGGAGACACCGAGAGGGATTCGCTCGTGCTGCTCACAGGTGAACAGGGTGGCTCTGCAGAAACAAAGAGACGCATTTTGCCTTAGCTGTGCTGGGACTCTGCTTCTCTTCGCCTTGCTCAGGGCAAGGGACTGAGGATTGTCTGGCTCTGGAAATTTAAATGGCCTTGTTGAGCAGGGGAGCTGGTGGGTGAGTCAGGAGAGCTGGGGGCTGTGGAAGAACTGTGCTCAGAGCTGCTGGCTCCCAGGGACTGCTTAAAACTTGTCCCTTGCTTATCCCCAGCAGCAAGTGAACCGGTTTCCCTCCAGGGAGGAGGAGGCAGCGGCAGCAGTGAAGGCGACAGACCTCCCTGGGAGGATTTGTTGCAATCGGCCAGCAAGCTGGGTACTGCGAGCCAGGCTCTGGGCTTCGTGATGCAGCCTTGGAATGCAGCAAAAGCTGCAAGGAGCAGCCTCTGCCATCGCTTCTCCCCTCCCTGGGCCCCACACCTTGCTGCAGCCCCAGCGCCCATCAAGCCACAGGCGTGGAGCCAAGATGGGAGCCAAGCGGCCGCAGCTCATGTGCCAGCCCAGCTCACGCGGGCACAGGAACAGGCTGCGGGTTGCGCTGGGCTCAGTTCTGCTTCCTGCCGGGGCTGCTGCTCAAGGGCTCGTCAAGGAGCAGCTCACAGCACTTGCTGAGCATCGTCTCTTCCCCGCAGCCTGTGATGTCTCTTCCTGGGGCCGCAGTAATGGATCTGGAAATGGAAACCAGGGGAATTGCTCTTCCTTCCCTCTTAAATCAGTTGTTCCTCAGTACTAAACATCCCATTAGTTGCCTGCCAGGGAAATAGATTTTTCTCCCGTTCAATTTATACGTGTCTGCATGATTTCACTTGGTGTAATGAGAGAAGGCCTTGGCTGTAGCTTCAGGGTGGTGTCTCCCCTGGGCTGTGCTCTGTGGATCACCACCGCAGCTCCCACCATCCCCAATGCTCCCTTTGGGGCACGGTGTATCCCCTGAATGCTGCCTGTTCCTACCAATTCCACCAGCGTTAGGGGAGAGAAGGTTGCTTCTGACCAGTCACTTAGTAATTTTCTTTCCCCAGTGTAAAATAAAAAGATTGGTGGAATTTGGCAGATACTTTACAGATATATTTAGTGCTCTGTAAACTGCTGACTTGCCTCCCAAACTGCAGATGCTGGCCAATAATGCTGGCTGTGCTCAGGAAAAGCAGGTTTGAGGCTTTGCTGCTCTGCCGTCTTGATGAGAAGTAAAAGCCCAGCTCTTTGTCGGACCCTTGTGGTCCCTGCTGCTCATGCTGGGTGCTGAGGGGAGGGATATGGTGGCCCTGTTGTGTCCCTTCTCAGGAGGGAGGCTGAGCTGTGCATGGCTCCTTGGAGGATGAGGCTGGCTTGCTGCAGGTGACAAGCTCTGTTTGGGGACATTGGGGTGGCTCAGACCTTATAGATGAAGTTGTGGGAGAGAGACCATGCCATGGGTTGGAGGGCAGTCACCGGTGACCCCTGTGACCAAGCTGGGGTAGGGGGGACACGAGGAAATGGCTCTGTCCTCCTTTTGGGAGAGCTGAGCTGCCACTCAGCTTGGTTTAGCTCTTGCAAGCGTAATCTGGGTTATTTGCAGACTCTGGCCCTTTTCTAGAGGGAGGGATGCTTGTGGAGCTGGGAGAGAACGGGACTTCATGGGGGGGATCTGTCCAATTCCCAGGGCTCCTCCTGACCTCCTTCCTGCCCTCCTTTAATCTCCTGCTCGAGCTTCAGCCATTGGGCTGAGCCACTTTCCTTCAGGGCATTATTTGCCTTCTCCTCTGGCTGTCGTGGTCCCGTGTGCACGGGGAGGATTCATTAGTGCCAGAGAGGAGCTGGGATATGCCGGATCAAGGGCTTCCAGCAAGTGCCATGGCTCTCCAGATCAGCAAACGCCAAGCAGGAGGTCCCTGGTGTGTCTGAACCCTAGGCTCATCCTTATCCCTGAGCTACCCTTGGCTCGGGGTCTCCCCCTGAACGCGACTGGCATCCTCATGCATGGTGCATCCTGGCAGCCACTGGGACCACTCTGGTCCTGGCTGGATGAAGGTGTTGCTGGAAAGCCAGAGGATGCCGTGGGACAGCCGGGAGGGTGTCCAGCACCCCGGTGTGATGCAGAGGTGGGCAGAGCAGGATGGTTGAATCATCGTGGGGCTGCTCAGTGCTGAAATACTGAAGGGTAACACCAACATGACCCTGCAGGGGGATGGAAGCAGGGCTGACGGTGGGGATGTCTGCCTGGGCCAGGGGTACTTCAGCAGCCCTGAAGCTGGCAGTGGGGAAGGGGTCCCACACCAAGGACACAGGAGCATGCAGGTGGGATCTTCTCCCAGAGTTGGCCCAGAGAAGGAGGATGGCAAAATCATGCCAGCTCAGCTTGATCTGGTGGGTGGCTCCCCTGAGCTGCCCTTCCCAAAACCTGCTGCTCCATCAGGGCCACGGCAAATCCCCATATAGGAACAGGTGCTTAAATCCTGTCTGCTCCTGTAAGACCTGGCTTTCCCCAGCTCTTGCCACCCGGTTGAGCGAAGGCATCTGCTCCCTGGGAGCCCTTAGCACAGGGAAGCCTTACAGCTGTGTGTGCAGGGTAGATCCTCTCCTCTCCTGCCATCCTGGTTATAGGCCAGGAGCTCGCAGCAAGCTGGGATGTGGCAGTAGGGCGTTAGAGCCCGGGGCGACCTGAGCTGGGATGCGATGTGCATTGGCGCTGGGAGGGCTCCTTGCTCCAGGAGTATTGCCTCGGGGGGAACTCTTGGAGATGTAGGATGTAGTTTGACTGCAAGCCCCTTGGTTTCTTGCCCTGCCTGCTCCCTGAGCCGGCTGGTTGGATCGTTGCCAGTAGGGTTGAGGGCCGTCGGGGTGGTGAGGGGCTGGGGGGATCTGCAGGGGTTTGCTGGGAGGACGTTTGCCCTGCAGGGAGTCCCTTGCTTTGTGTGGTGTCGGTGTTGGGACCAGGAGCAGTTCTGGCTGTCCCCAGGCTCTCATGCTTAGGCTGGGGGACAGGCAAACCCCACGGGTCACCCCCTGGTCCCGTCTGTGCTCATAGGGCTGCAGTGTAGCTTGGCCGGAGAGTCGAACCCAGCTCTTCCTGAGTGACATCGCACTTTTAATGTCCTTTTTCTTCTCTTTCAGAATATCTTTCAGATGGTCAGGTCACAGCAGAGGGATGCAGCCACTTAGCCCCTCGTCATGGAAGAACGTAAACACCCCCCCCCCCAATTAACACTTAAAATTCTGTTATTGTATTAAAGCCCTTAAACTAAATATTATTAATAATAATACCATTTGTGAACTTCATGTTTATGGAATTAAGCAACTAGGATAAATGACAGGCTCGGCTGAGAAAAGAGGGGAAAAAGTGTTGGATGGCAGAGGAATCGCCCGAGGGTGTTCTGTCTCTTCCTTCCACTTGGGTCCTGTTCCAGAAGATGGACTGTGCTTTTATTTTTTACAACTGGAACTAGAAATGTCATCCATTTGCACTGTTCAGGCATATATATGTATGTATGTAAAAAAAAAAAAAAACAAAAAAAACCCAAACCAACCAACCACCCCTAAAAAGCTATATATACAAATATTGTGCACGTATATACATATATATATTTCTTTTAAAATTTCATATTGGTGGCAGTACCTTTTTTAAGCTTGCATTTTTACACACATTTCTCTTCCCAACCCATTGTGTTTTTTTAAAAACTAACTTTAGAGGAAAAAAAGGAAAAAAAAAAAAGGAAAAAACAAAACAAAACAAAAATAACAGAGAAGCAACGTTACAGGGAAATACCTCTCCTGGCACAAGGACCTTGACACGTTTACAAGCTCTTGACTTTATTTTTTTTTCCTGTGTTTTGGTTTGGTTCTGGGTATTTTCATGCAGACTTTGAGTGACCGTGGGGGATGTCCGGCTCTGGGAGCGAGGGGAGCCTAGTGGCGTGGCCAGGATGTAGGATCTTGTGGGTTCCAGGATCAGTCCCCTCGCCCTGGCACCCTGAAGTGGGGAGTGGGGGATGCTGCCTGCTCCCCTTGCTCCCCTCGTGGGCTGGCAGATCTGGGCGGTGGTTCAAGACCCTTGGGCTTTTTGGGAGAGATCGGAGAGTGCTTCCAAAAACCAGCCGGCTTCAGCCATGATGGTGAGTGATCTGCCTGTGGCTCAGGTGGCCGAGCAGTGCTGAGGAGGAGAAATAAGGTAGAAAAGCTGCTTTTCCTGCCTCTGAGCAGGTTTGGGGCTGGTTTCTGTATCACTCCCCCAGGCAGCCCTGGGTTTGGGGTGGCTTTTGTGATATTTGGGAGATGCTGGTCCTGCTGCTTCCCCCTGCCATGAGGAACAAAATACTAATGTAGAACACAAGTGAGCTTGGGCAAGCATGGGTGAACATCTTGGCAATGCTCACAGCCCCCCAGGCACCGTGGGTGTGGGAGGGAGGCGATGCCAAGCAGAAAATGCTGTGCGCTTGCTTAGTGTAGTGATTTCCCCTTTCTGCCCGTGTTTTGGGAAGGGGTTTATCTGCCTCTCACCAGGTCGGGAGAAGGCATGGGGTGAGGACAAACGCTGGGGTGCAGCCAGGCTCGGTGTGTTCCTGGTGGGAGCCTTTAGATGCTGTGACCCCAGCTCCGCTCTCTCTTCAGGGTGGCCTGGGGCAATTAAGGAAAAAATGGATTTAAAACCCCAGCATGGGGCGGATGGGAACGCAATCCCACCCCTGCCCCATCACTGGGCTGCCGGTATTCCCAGCCTCCACGTGGTTTTTTGGGTTAAATTCCAGCTCGGTGCGGGGGATCCTCCTGGTTCCTCAGGCAGCCGGGGCGCTGGGAGAGAGCAAAGGCCGTGAGCAGGGAATTAATTAGCCCAGCGCCCGAGTAATTGGATTTGAGCTCGGCCGTGTCTCTCACCTGCCCCGGGGCCGTTGTCCTCGGGAGCCCTGTGCTGCCGGAGGCCCCGGGTGGGGGTTGGGAGAGATGCGGGGGACCACCACCACCACCCCCTCCAGTGCCAGGGCTCATCAGTGGCATGAAAGGGGCAGGTCTCAGCAATAATCGCGCCCGTGACCCTGTTCGAGTTGGAGCCGGTGAAATGTCGTCGTCATCCCCGCCCCGATTTCGCTACCATCCACATCCTCTTTAATTTATTTGAGAGAACTCTAATTGTCTTTTCACTGCAGTATCTTGTATTTTTTATTTGTCAGTCAGAAATGTGAAGAAAACAACAAAAAAGAAGAAAAAAAAAAAAAGCCCCCCCCTCCCCCTTTCCCTCCCCCAGCTGCTCCTGGTGTTTCATTCCTCGGTCTCTAACCATGCTGGTTGTTTGGTAAAGTCACTTAGTGTAATTAATTGTAACATATTCTTTTAAATAAATTGATTTATTGATGAAACTACTGGGAACCATGGCCGTGTTTCTTCCCCATGGGCGCTGGGGTTGATCCTGCTCTGCTCCGTCCCACCTCCCCCCCCACCCCCAGCACCCCTGAGGGGGGGGGTTGGGGATGCTTTAAAATCTCCTTTAAGCCTTTTTTTTTTTTAACTTATTTTATTTAGACAGAAAAAAAAAAAAGAGGAGGAAAAAAAAAGAGAAAAAAAAATTAAATTATCCAAAGTAACTGCAATAAATAGCAAATAAGTTAAGCAGCGGCATCTCAACCGCAGACGTCAACTCCCGGGGGTCTGCGTGTGTCCCCCCCCGCTAATGGCCCCGTGCCCCCCACCCCGTCCCACCCCCTAAATCAACTCAGCAGGTACCAAACCCCCCAAAAGGGGGGGAAAGAGAGAGCGCCCCGGCCCCCGCGCCCCCCAAACCTTATTTACAGCAGGGAGCGGCGGGTGTAAACGTGGAGCTGGGGGAGGCCGGGGGGCACCGTCCCCATTTGAGGGGATGCCAGGGACACCGTCCCTGGGGGCGGGGAGGCTGCGGGGCTGGACAGTGCTGGACTCAGCACCGTTTTGGCTGGTGGGTGCCCGGCACACCCCAGTTTTGGCCGCTGTGGCGGTTCCGGGCAGAGCCGGAGGCCTCGTGTCCACTGGCACATCCCATGTCTGTCCACTGCCAGCAGCACGTCCCTGCTTCAGCTGCTCCGGGTCCCTGTGGCTCCCAGTGCCCTGATGCCGGCTGTGCCTGTCTCCCAGATTTGGCTGGTTTGTGCCTGGCAGGTCCTGGCTCTGGCCGCTGCATGTCCATCCAGCACCCGGCACGTCGTTGGCTCAGCCATGCTGGCCACATGCAGCACCAGGTGCATCACCATGGTGGAAGATCCCGGTGTTGGAGCATCCCAATCTCAGCTGCTGCATGCCCACACAGCATCTGGCGCGCCCTGGCCATGGCCGTGCCGTGGGGCTGCATCCCCCCCACCTGGTGCCAGTGCAGCCACCGGCGCTCATGGGCAAAGGAGGGGGGGAAACTGAGGCAGGTTGGGGGGGGTGGGGGCAAAGCGGGGTGGCAGTGTGTGTCGGGGAGGGGGTCCCGCTGCACCCTGGCACGGCCACCCAGGGGACCTGGGAGGGGTGGCGGTGCCGGGGCCGGTACCCCCAACCGTGGGCATGTGTCCCCCCACACACATCCCCCCCCGCAGCAGGGATCCCCCCCCTTCCTGGCTTGGAGCTGGTTTTGGTCCTGTATGGTGAGAAAAAAGCTCCAACCAGGGTCCCCCTGTGGGGGGCAGGTCCCTGTGGGGAGTGGGGGGTCTTTGGGGGGGTGTGCCCCCCCCAGGGCAGACTGGACCCAGATGCTGGGGGGGTGCTGGCACCCAGGGCCCACCCAGCCCTGCCTGGACTGGGATGGATGGTGGAGGTCCAGATCGGTCCTGGAGGGGGGGTCCATCCTTCCTGAGCATGTGGGGGTCTGTGTGTCCCCCCCCCCAGCAGGACCAAGCCCCCTGTGGGCACCGCTGGGGGGGGGGGCTGCTCTGCAACAGGGAGGCACCCATGGGTGCTGCTCCAGAGCCTCCGGACCTGGGGTGGGAGGAAGATGGGGGGCATTAAGCAGAGCTGGGGGGGGGGCAGGTGGGGCTCCCAGCCAAGGGATGCCCAGCAGGGGGTCCCAGGGGGTGGTGGGAGGGGCTCACCAGGCTCAGTACGGCCGGTTGGCGTCTTTGGGCCTCTTGAGCTGCACCTTGAGGCGCTTCATCCCGATCTGGAAGCCGTTCATGGCCTGGATGGCCGCTTGGGCACTGGCCGGGTTGTCAAAGCTCACGAAGCCTGTGGGGACAGCGGGGACATCAGGCATGGGGACAGGGGTGGCCACAACCCTCCCCTGCCTCTGTTCCACAGCCCTGGGGGGGCTCTGCCATGGGGCAAGGTGACCCCACAGCACCTGGCTGGGGCGTCCGCATGCCCCGGCCATGGTGTCCCCATCCCCAGTGTCCCCAGGCGGCGGTGGCCCTACCGAAGCACTTGCTCTGGTTGGTGGCGCGGTCCACGAAGACCTTGGCAGAGATGACGTTGCCGAAGGGCAGGAACATCTGCAGGATCTCGGTGTCGGCGAACTCCTGGGGCAGGTGGTAGATGAAGATGTTACAGCCCTCGGGGCCTGTGGAGGGAGCGGCGTCACAGCGGGTGCGGGGGGGGGCACCGGCCCCGCGCCCCCAAACCCAGTCCCATACACCTGCGGGCACCCAGAAACCTGGCCCTGGCCACCCATAGGGACCCTGGCCCCCCCACGGGCATCCCAAAACCTTGCCCTGCAGCCACATCCCTATGGGCACCCTGAGTCCCAAACCCCGCCTCCTTGATGGGGCAACCCCAAATCCCAGCGGAGGGGCACCCCAACAACCCCCATGAGCCACCTCCAGTCCCTCCAAATGCCCTGGGGCATCCTGCCTCTGCAGCATGGGGCACCCCAAGCCCAGCACCCTGGGGACGGTCCCTTGCGGGGGGGG
>NW_010972655.1:152836-154830 GCF_000737465.1 Haliaeetus leucocephalus
GGGCAGTGGGGGCGCGGGGGGGGGACGGCAGGCACCTGGGAAAGGGGGGACCCCGCTGGCATAGACGGCCTCTGGCGCGGGGGGTCCCGCGGGCTGCGCCGGCACGGGGCTGTAGCCGTTGACGCTCAGCGGGGCCGCAATGGCGGGCACCGGTGTGGCGGCCATGGCTGGCGGCGTGCTGGTTCCTGCAGGGACACCTGCGTCACCCCCGTGGTGGCACCTCCTCAACCTCCGTCGCCACGTGCCTCCATGCCTGGTGCCACCGTCTCTGGCGTCCCTCACCTCCCACTGCCTCCCTGTGCTCCCATGTCCCTTGTCCCCCCTGCATCTCCCCTTGCTGCCCCTGTGTCCCGTCCACGTCCCCACATCTCTGTTCCCATTGCCCCCATGCTGATGTCCCCATCCCCAATCCCACTCTCATGTCCCCAGCCGTAGGAGCCCCAACTCCCAGTGCCAACCCGCCATGTTGCCCCATCCCTGGACATTCCTGATGTCCCCCATGTCTGGGTGTCCCCCATATCCCACGTCCCCATCCCTGATGTCCTCCCTTCCCAGGTGCTCCCACGTCCCATGTCCCCATCCCCAGCATCCCCATCACCCCCCTCGTCCCAGGTGCCACCTACCTGAGGAGGGGGGCAGGGGAGTGGCGATGAGCCCGTTGGGGTTGACTGTGCCCATGTGCTGCATCTGGACGGCCATGGTGGCCATGGGGCTGAGGTAGGCCGAGTGGGCGGCCACCAGGGCCGCCTGCTGCTGCATCAGCTGTGGGGACAGCACCTGGCACCGGGCACCGGGGTCCCCTCCCGGAGCAGCGAGGCCCTCCCGCCGAGGGAGAACCTCATGGGTCCAGTGCCCCATTGGTGATCAATGCCCATCACCCTGTCTTGGTAATGGGGTCTGTCATCTCCTCGTGGCTCCCACCCCGATACCCGTCACCCCAGCACCCCCATGCAGGATCATGGCGGTCTGTCATCTCCCAGTGTCTGTCACCCCAGTGTCCCATCCTGGGCCACGGGGACCACCCCAACATCCATCACCCAATGATCCTTGACCATTGGGGTCTGTCATCCCCCCATGCCCATCACCTGCTGCCCCTACTCTGAACTATGGGGTCCATCACCCGCCCGCTACCTGGCACCCCAGGGCCCCCATTCTGGACCACAGGGTCCATCACCTTCCCATGTCTATCGCCCCAATACCAGCACCCACATCCACGGTCAAGGGCGTTCATCATCTCCCAGTGTCCATCACCAGACACCCATCACCCCCACGATCTCATGCTGGACCATGGTAGGGGTCCAACACCATCCCCCCGCCCCAGCCATGCCTATGCTGTCCCTCCCTCCCTTGGTGCCTGGTGGCCACCCTACCGCCTGCGTGTAGGCGCTGTAGGCCCCGAACTGGAGGGCAATAGGGCTGAACATGCCCAGCTGGCTGGCGACCTGCTGCATCCGCCGCAGGCCCCGCTCCTTCTCCGTGTCTGCAAACTTTACCACCAGGCTGGAGGAGGCACCCTGCAAGGGGACATGCCGTCACACAGTGGGTGGCCACTGGTGCTGGGCTGCTGGGACTCCCAGGGTGCAACAGGGTGGGGATGGTGACGGGGACGATGGTCGGGTGATAACAGGGATGATGGGATGAAGATGATAATGGGGGACGATGACAGGGATGATGATAAGGATGATAATGGGGACGATGATGGGAACAATGAAGAGGACGATGGTGGGGTGATAACAGGGATGATGGGATGATGATGAAGATGATAATGGGGACGATGACCGGGATGATGATAAGGATGATCATGGGGACGATGATGGGGACAATGAAGAGGACGATGGTGGGGCCGGTGTGCCCGGCGGTGCCTGTCTCACCGGCAAGGTGCGGCTCCCGTGGAGGGCGGCGATGGCGGCCTGGGCCTCCGTGTGGCTCTGGAACTTGACGAAGGCGCAGCCTGGGGACAGCGGGTCAGGACCGGCATGCGGACCAGGGCACCC
>NW_010972655.1:155112-155612 GCF_000737465.1 Haliaeetus leucocephalus
TCCACCCGCCCCCCCCCCCCCCCCGGGGGTGCCCGCCAGCCCCCCCACCTTTGCTGGTGCCATCGGGCCCGCGCAGCACCGTGCACTCGTCGATGGTGCCGAAGGGCTCGAACATCTTGCGCACGTCCTCGTCCGCCTGCTGCTTGCTCAGCATCCCCACAAAGAGCTTGCGGTCCTCTGTGGGGACGGGGACGGGGGGGCGTGGCAGGGGGCACCGGGGTGGGGACCCCTACACACACATACTGGAATAGGACCCCCCCACAGGGACACTGTGAAGGGCTGGGACCCAGGGACAGGGATATGGGGACACTGTGATGGGCTGGGACCCCTGGGAATGGGGACACCCCACAGGGCTGGGGACCCCTCCCCGGGGAAGGGGGACATGGTGGGGAGGACAGAGATGGGGACACCCCACCCTAGGGACAGACTCCTGGGATGGGGACACCACACCCAGCTGACACCCATCCTGGGGATGGATGTGGAGTGGCCCTGGTGTCCTG
>NW_010972655.1:156845-157856 GCF_000737465.1 Haliaeetus leucocephalus
CCAGCACCCACGATGGGGGGGGATATGGGGGGGACGACCTCAGCTGCTGGGATCCCCCCAGCACCCCAGCTTCAATGGGGGTGGGGGGCACCCAAATGCCTGGGTTCCACATCCAACCCCCGGCTTTGTTAGCTCAGCTGCCCAGTGCCCGCCGCTCGCCTGGCAACGCTTCGTTAGCACCAGGCCTTCATTAGCCAGGCCTTCGTTAGCGCCAGGCCGTCTCCAGGCGACATGGTGCTTGCCCGCTATTTATAACACACCCCTGCCGGCAGATGTTCTTGGGGTGTCGTATCCCCCCCCAAAGGTGGGGTCCCGGACACCTGGGTCCTCCCAAGGGTAGGGGATGGTGGTGTCCCGGCGTGGGGGGGGTGTCACGTGTGGTGGTGGGGGCTGTCACAGGTTGGGAGGGGTGTCACGGGTTGGGGGGGAGTCCCTGCGCTCCCACTCACCCCCGGGAGGGTTTTCTGCTCGTGCAGGGCGCTCTGCGCCTTCAGGGCTGACTCGCGGGCGCAGTAAGTCAGGAAGGCGCATCCTGGGGGGAGAGACAGGATGGGGATGGCGGGGGGGGAGGATGTGGGACCCCCGTGGCCCCCAAAACCACAGCCCGTGGCCCCACAGAGCACGCAGAGGCCATACGGCACCCATGTCCCCATACAGCACCCAGACCCCGTGTTTCGGGGCGATGCCCCCCCCGGGGTGGGGGGGCAGTGTCCCTATACCCCCCTCCAGCCTGGGGGGTCTCAGGCATCCAGGGGCAGTGGTGCTGAAACCCCCCCAGTTCTGCTGTCCGGGTGCCCGTCACCCCGGCCTCAGGCCTGTGCTCGCCTCGGCCTCCCCCCTGCCTGTCCTGTGGCACAGTTGGTGGAGGGGGGGAGGCTGGGGGCTCCAGGGTCCCCCCTGCTGCTGGGAGATGGAGGTCAGACATTGGTAGGGGGGTCCCTGCCTCGGACAGAACCCCCCCCCAGGGGCAGCACAGCCCTGCCACCGCCGCACACCCCTCGGCCAACACCC
>NW_010972655.1:158080-158830 GCF_000737465.1 Haliaeetus leucocephalus
ACACCCCCCACCCCCAGCATCCGCACCCACACGGCCTCCACCGGCACGACGGCCTCAGCGCCCGCGGCTGTACAACCGTCACCCAGCACCCGCAGCACCCTGACGCCCCACACGGGTTGTACTCGGTGCCCGCGGCTACACTGGCACCTGGGCCCTGGGCTGGGGTGCCCGGGGCTGTACGTGGGGCTGTGCCCGGGGCCTGCGGCTGTAGGTTGAGCTGTGGGTGGTGCTCGGGGCCTCCGGCTGTACGTGGGGCTGTGTACGGGGCTGTTGCCGGTGCCGGGGGCTGTACGCGGGGCTATTCCCGGTGCTGGGGGCTGTACATGGGGCTGTTCCCGGTGCCGGGGGCTGTAATACAGGGCTGTTCCCGGCGCCGGGGAGCTGTTCCCGGTGCCGGGGAGCTGTTCCCGGTGCCGGGGGCGGGGGCTGCGTGCGGCTCTGCGCGTTCCCAGGGCCGGGGCCGCTCCCGGGTGCCGGTGCCCGTTCGTGGGGCCCGTTCGCGGGGCCGTTGCCAGCGGCCGTACCTTTGTGCATGCCGGTGTACTTGTCCTTGATGACGGTCAGCTCGTAGATCTTCCCGAACTGCTCGAAGATGGGCTTCAGGTCCTTCTCCTCCAGGTGCCGCGGGATCTGCCCCACGAAGAGTTTGATGGCGTCGGGCTCCTTCATGGGGCCGCCGGGGAAGGGGCCGGGCCCCGGGGCCGCTCCCGGCGCTCGGCGCGGCTCCCGCTATCGCCGGGGCGGTCGCCA
>NW_010972655.1:160237-161490 GCF_000737465.1 Haliaeetus leucocephalus
GGGAGGGGGTCCGGCCTCCCACTCACCCCTCTGCCCACCCCCCTGCAGCGTACTTCACCCAGCCAGAGCTGCCAGGCCAGATCCAGGAGGAGCTGGGGAGGCCAGGAGCGGTGCCCTGAGGGGGGGGACAGCAGGGTCTCATTCCAATAACAGGCAGTGAGACCCTGCGCCCTGTGCTGCTGTGGTGTCACCATTCCCCACCGGTGCTCTCGGGGCAGGGGGGGCAGGAGAAGGTGCCACTGGGAGGGAAGCTGCACACGGGGAGGGGTTACAGGGGGTCCCCAGGGAGCTGCCCCCGCCCACCCCTTGTGTCCCCCCCCCCTCCAAACCCCATCAAGCCCTTTATTCAGTACCAGCAACCAGCAAGGAGGGGGAGTGGGGTGTGTGTAACAGATCAGGGAACCCCCACCCCGTTCCCCCAGCGCCTACCGGTAGCAAACTGGGGTCCAGGGGGGCTGGTAGGGCCCCCACCCCGGGCTCAGAGCAGTGCCTCCCTCCGTGCCGCCAGCTGGGCCTGCTGCTGCGCCAGCCAGTGCTTGTAGCGCTTGGTCTTGGGCCGCAGGAACTTCACCACGGACATGGGCACCCGCACCGTCTCCAGCCCATTCACCTGCCAGATGGGAGTGGAGGGTCACAGCAGGGGACCCCCCCCCCCCACCCCCACGGAGGGGGGAGCGGCTGCTGCACTCCAGCATGCAGCTACTCTTGCCTCTCTTCCCCATTCTGCCCCCACGGTAGCTCCATCCCTAAATCCCCATGGGATCTGAGCTCAGAGAGACGTGGGGGAAAGATGGGAGGGAAGCGGGAGGGAAGCGGGAGGGAAGCGGGAGGGAAGCGGGGTGTGCCCTTGCCCCTTCCCCACCAGCTCCAGGAATTTGGCACAGTGAACGAAGTGGGAGACGCCCATCAGCGATGACACCGATTTAGAGCAGGCAGTTTCAGAGCCAGCTCCACTCCCCGGAGGGCCCGGGAAGGACAAAAGATGAATGGCGATGGGCGAGATGGTCTCATCTATCTAGGTCGCGGGGATGGGTTTGGTTTTGGTTTTTTTTTTTTCTCCTTTTGCTGTTTTTTTTCTTTTTTTAAATAAAGTATTTCTGCTCCTCCCACCCCGTGCTGGAGGACAGGCACTGCCGGGTTTCTCTGGCGTGGACATGTGGTGTGGATGGCTGGCGTGGGAGCCCCACAGGAGGTGGGGAGGGGGTGTGTGGGGTGGAGAGGTGCTGAGGAGGGGAACGGGGGGGGGGGGGGGG
>NW_010972655.1:161500-163864 GCF_000737465.1 Haliaeetus leucocephalus
GCCCAGCTGGGAAGGGGATGGAGAGGTGGGTACTGAAGGGCTGCTCGCTCACCGTCACGTCGCACCAGTACTCGCCCCACCTGGTGATGGGCTCCTCTGGCAGCTTCAGCGCATGGGGAGGCACAAAAACCCGCAGCTGAGAAATAAAATGAGGCCCCAGGAGTGAAGGCTGGGGAGCAGGGGCAGCCTGCGGTGAGGCCCCCCCCACCCCCAAGCTCCCCAGCCCCTTAACAGGAGCCCCAGCATGGCGACGGCAGAGCCACCAGGCCCCCGGGGGCTCCTGCCGGCATTGGCCTGGCGTGTGCCATGGGAAGGACCGCAGCCTCATCCCCCGATTTATCATCTTCCCTTCTTAATCCCTTCGAGGTCTTAAACCCTCTGCTGAGCTGCTCTCAGCACGTGCCCTGGCTGAGCCCCAGACCAGCCACGGACGCACTACTGGCTCCTCAAACCCTTTGGTGACATCCCTCCCACCGGGATCTGGGCCCCCATGACTGACTCCCGTGGCTCCGTTCACACATGGGAGCTCCCAGCACCAGCAAAGAGCTCCCAGCCGGTGCAGCGCCGGCTCTGGGCAACCGCTCACGTTTTTGAAGAAGTGGCGAGCCACGATTTCGTTGTTCAGCTCCCACTTGACATTGTTTTTCATGCCCACCTCAAGGCGGCAGCTCTTGAGGAACTTGATGGTCTGTAAAGACGGGGAGAAAGGTGTTGGGGAGTGCGGTGCTCCCGGCACTCCAGGTGGGAAGCCAGCAAGGTCCTGAGGGGCTCAGGCAGGCGAGCAGGGGATGCCGGCGGTATGGGGCTGCCCCGGCCCTCAACCCAGAAGCTCACGCACACATCGGCAGCCGTGCAGACATGCGTGCAGGCAGCTGCCTTCCTGAGCCGCAGCTGGAGGGAAGAGGGTTCCCAGCACCCGGCCAAGAGGCTCCGGCAAAGGCTTGGCGCTTTCAAGGACTCAGGGATTTCTCCAGAATAATGGCAGAGTCGCTGGTGCCCCTCTGCTCACCTTCTCCCCACTCTGGGTTTGGAGTACCTCCAGCTTCCCTTCTTGGCGCAACTGTGAGGAAAAGAGGATTGAGGAGAATAAATGAAAGAAAGGTTCGGCAATGCCGCACACCAGGCAGCCTGCCTGCATGCTGCTGGGGGAAAGGCAGCTTGGTAGAGGCCCGGAGAGCTCTCCTGTCATTGCAAACTCTGCAAAGGAATTTATTAACAAGCGGGGCTCATCGCGGGACCATATTTCTAAGGCGATCAGCAGATCTCACCCCACAAAACCACAAACACGTGGGTGGAGGGAGACAGGAACAGTCCCAAAGAACAACCGACCCTTTTAAACCGAAATCTCTGCTCCCTTTTTTGAAATCTCCTGATTTCAAAGCAGGGACAGGACAAAAACCACCCCAGCCGGGCTAGGAGCAGCCCCTGTGTGCCGACTCACCTTCTTCTCCTCCTCAAACATCTTCCTGTTCTCCGGCGAGGCGTAGACAGCCAGCCCCTGGGGCAGGAGCTTATTACGACCCACCGATTTCTTCACACTGACCACGTCTCCCCGGTTCCCCAAATCTGCAAGGAGAGGAGCAAGAGGTGATGTTAGTGAGGTGTGCACTGGCGATGTGCCAGCCCTGCAGCCCCCACTGCAGCTTTGAGGTTCCATCTGAAGGAAGTTTTAAGAAAAAAAAAAAAAAGGCCCAAAATACCACAAAATTATCGTTCAGGGTTCTGCAACCCTCAATCATCCCACAGCCCAAGGGATGAAATCCTGCTGCCACCGGATCATCGGAAACAGGACCTAACGGGGGGAATCCTCCCCCTTCCCTATGTGGACCAGGGCAAAACAGGACAGAAACCAAATTAACTCTTGCGACCAGTGCCCAGCTCTGCCACAGGAAGGCAAACACCCACGAAAAGCAACATACTCTCCACCGACTGGGTGAGGATCAGCTCCAAATTCGTCTTGGGCAGGTGCTTGGTGTCCTCCACCAGCCTGTAGATGCGGTGCCTGCGGGGGTGCAGGCGGGGCTGCCGCCCCTCTTTGCTGAGCGGGACCTGCCACCATCGCTCCACCACCACCGTCCCCTGGCCGGGAAGGGGGGGGTCAGCCCGGGGCGGGGGGGGGTCAGCCGCGCACCGAGCAACGCGGGAGCTCCCCAGCTGCGAATCCCGCTTCGTCCCAGGGAGTGGCGACAACAACCCCCCCTCCCGGCTCCTGCAGAGCCGCCGGTCACCCCCAGCTCTCCCCATCCGACATGACAGCCGCCTCTCCCATGGGGACAAGGCGGCTGCACCCTCAGGTAACCCCCAACACCTCCCCTCAACCCCCCCGTCCTTTATTAATTGCTCCCTAGATCCATATACCCCATA
>NW_010972655.1:163874-167671 GCF_000737465.1 Haliaeetus leucocephalus
GGGTGGGGGGCGGGGGGGGCCAGCCGTGGGGAGGCTCCCCAGGGCCAGCCTGTGCGGCATCGGTGTCACCGGGCGCTGCCCTCCGTCATGCGGAAGTCCTCGCTGCTGCTGGAGGGGTCATCTGTAGAAAGGGGAGGTCAGGGGGGAGCCCCAGGGGCCGAATTCAGTGCCAGAGGCCGGGGAGGCCTTGGAAAGCAAGTTGCTGGGGTAACTGTGCCCATTCCAGCCTGAGGGGGCTGGCCAGGCTTACCCGAAGGGCTGAGGCCAGCTGGGGCCAGGGGGGTCACAGCTGGAGAGGTCAGGGGCTCTGAGGTGAGGCTGGCAAGGGAGCCACAGGTGACGTTCTCCTGCGCCAGGAAGAACTGGGTTAACCGGCGCTAGCAACCACCAGCATGGCTTTGGGGCAGCAAGGAGCTGGCCCTGCGCTGGGGGAGGCGGGCTGGCCCCAAGGGGTCTGGCACCGGCTCCTGCCAAGGAGGCCAGGTGGGACAACCGGCTGCCCACCCCGGTCCTGTGTCCACTCACCGGCGTCTTGGCCATGGCTTCCTTCGGTGGCCTGGCGCTCTCCTCTTCTTCCTCCTGGGGACAGGGGACGGCGTAGCCCAGCCGCACCAGCTCTGCTCCCACATCAAGGTTCTGTGCCGAAAGGAGACAGGGCTGAAGAGCCGGCAGCACAGGAGAGTGGGGACAGAGCAGGAGGGCTGGGGCATGGCAGGGGCTCACCTCCCCATGGTGGAGGCCGTAGAGCCGGATGTTGGGCCGGGCACCAAGCCCGGAGGGGACATAGCTGGAAATCTTTGCCAGCAGCGGTTTCCACATGGCACAGTGGGTGAGCCGGTCAAAGGCATCCAGGGCTGCCTCTTCCCACTCGGCCCCTGTGACAGTGAGTGAACCGGGTGAGCAGAGCCCGGCTGAGAAGCGGGCGTAACCTGCAGGGAAGGGACATGGCCGGATCCGGCCCCCTGCCTCCCCCTAGGACTCCTTCCCCACTCACCGGCGGGCAGGATCCCAGCTAGGCTGCACTCAATGGCTTGGAAGGGCAGGCTCAGGAAGTCGCTCCTGGCAAGGAGAGAAAGCCACCGTGACACTGCGCTGTGGGAGCTGCTGGCTCTCCTGGCAAGAACAGCCCGCCTCGGCCACAGGCCCGCCCCCCCAAGGTTTCCCCGCAGCTCTCCCCGCCGTGACCGCTTCACAAAAACACTGAACGGCCTCAGTCAATTCCTCCAGCAACACAGCCGCGAGCCCTCACCACGCCACCAGCTTCCCCGGGGACGTTCAACCACAGCCCTGTTTTTGTCCCCCCACACATACACCCCCTCCCTGCCAGTCCCTCCCCAGGTGATAGTCCGTGCTCACCGCAGGGCTCGCAGAGCCTCACGGGGGGCCTCTCCATTGTCCCCAAAATCCACATAGTAAAGGTCAAAGTTGCCATTCTCCAGCGTGCCCAGGACACGGGCTCGGTACCAGTTGCTGCCATCCACGTAGGGAGCAGCCACGATGTCCCCCGCTTGGATGGTCGAGAGCTCTGCCTGGGGGGGGGGGGGGGGGGACGGGGGGGGGGGCCTCCCTTGGACAGGTGAGGGGAGTGGGGGGACGACGACACATGGACGACAACACAAGGCTGGCGCCCCGTGGGGTCTCACCGTGTGGCCACTGCTCCGGTAGTACTGCCGCATCTCGGTGGTCAGTTTGTCCAGCTGCAGGCTGCGCTGGCCGATGATCTGGATCCAGAAGTGGCTGGGGTTTTCCGTGGCTGAGACATAAACTTCCAGGTGCTCATCGGCGTGGAAGCTAAAATCAGGACTGGGAACTATGGGAGAGGCACGGGGAGCCCCAGTGAGAGCCAGATGGGGCAGCCGAGGGGACCCCCCCAGCCCCCCACAGAGATGGGGATAATGCAAGATGAGGCGAGAGCAGAAGCCGACCCGCAGATCCCACTCGCAGAGACCCATCTCGGGCCATCCGTGGGACAAAGGACAACAGCAAGAGCCTGGGAGGCAGCTGAGCCATCCTGCCCAGCCTGGGCTCTGGCCACGTCAGCATCCAGCGCAGGGACAGAGGGAGAGAGTCTGGGGGACAAAGCCGGAGGCAGCCCGGGGTGACCCAGCGCCATTAAAACGGCTCCCGACACTCTGCAGGTCCCCAGGGGACCCGAGGAAATTACATTCTCCCCAGCACAGTTTTCCCATTGCGCCCTTGGGGACGACACAAACGCTTCTCTCACCTTCAAATTTTGGTACTGCTGTGTCAGTCCCCGCCGCCAGCTTCTCCAGCTCCTCACTCTCATCTTCCAGCTCCTCCACCTCCTCAAAGGCAGCCTGGCCCAGGAGCGAGCCGTCAGCCCAGAATGACCCCCCATCCTCTTCCCTGTGCTCCAGCGTCCTGGCAGGGAGCAGCTCCTGCTCCTGCCGGCTGCCCAGGGGCTGCTTGCGCTGGCACCGCATCGCCGTTGACTGGGCCAGCTCCTTCCGGAAGACGTCGTCTTCCATCAGCTTCTTCATGATGAGTTCCTTGGGGGGAAAAAGGAGAGCGTTGGGCTGGGGGGCCAAGCCGTCCCCCAGCCCCGCTGCCTCCCGCTCACCTTGGCGGCTGCCACCTCCTTCCGCGTCCCCGAAAGCTGGATGACCCTGACCGGGGCCAGGCCGGCGTCAGCCTCGTGCTCGCAGAGCACTTTGGCCCCCGAGCTGCGGCAGATGCCCCGCACTGTCTCGCCGCCCCGGCCTGCGGGAGAGAGCACCCCGGGAAACTGAGGCAGAGCAGACTCAGAGCAGGAGCCAGCCTCCATCCCACAGGTTGCCCCGACATGCTTGTGCCATCAGGCCTTTCAACAGCAATTGTGCCACCACACACACCCGGCGGGTAAACTGGGGACACCTCCCGCTGTCCCCTGCCTCCCTAGGGTGGGGGGAGGTACCGATAATCCTGCCGACGGCTCTCTGGGGCACGCAGAGCTGCTCCGACACCAGGGTGCTCTCCATCACTATCTGGTGGATGGTGGCTTTCGCCCGGCAGACTTGGCTGGGGGAGCCCGAGATCAGCAGCACTGTCTCCTCACCCTCGTCCTCTCTCTCCACCTCAATGCAAGCCCCCG
This sequence comes from Haliaeetus leucocephalus, assembly GCF_000737465.1. Lineage (NCBI taxonomy): Eukaryota > Metazoa > Chordata > Aves > Accipitriformes > Accipitridae > Haliaeetus > Haliaeetus leucocephalus. The sequence continues at coordinate 166,966 of NW_010972655.1, forward strand.
TCTCTTGCCTTAGCTGTGGGCACAGGGTGGGGGGGATCCAGCCCCGCCGTCTGCCATTTACTGGGGCTCCCAGTAAACTTGGCCTTTCCTTGTCACCCCCACAAGCCTCTGGCATGGCTTACCTTTTTGATTGTGGCTCCCTTCCGGCCGATGATGGATTTCATGGCTGCCCGGGGTACTCGCATCTGGATTTCCAGCTCCTCATCTCCCACGAAGGTCAGCCGCTCCTCTGAGGGGAAAGTGGCAGAGTGACAGCGGCGGGTCCCCATGGCGGGGGAAGGGAAACCCCCGGGGGGCTTATAAACAGCACGAGGGAAATTCAGAGCTGGCAAAGCTACTCCAACAGACTCCCTGTCTCCCGGGAGGGGGCCCAAGGCAGCTCTGAAAGCCTCAGGGTTGTTCCCGAGCACCTCAGCACATTTGGGGAAGGCAAGGAGAGGTCGGGGTCTGGGGGGGAAGGCGGCTGAACGCTCAAGCCCACGGGTGGGAACGGCACAGGGGCTGCAACACCCACCTCGGCTCTCCCGGTACCTGCGGTACAGGATGTAGAGGACAGTGGCGCTGGCTGGGATCCCCAGGACCACCGCCACTTTCTGCAGGGGAGTCAGGCTGTTCCAGTAACCTTGCTCCGCCGTCATCTTCCCCACGGCCTGAGGAAGGAGAGGTTTTACCGGGAGCCTCCCCCCAGCCAGGGCCCCGGGTGGGG
>NW_010972655.1:167739-168009 GCF_000737465.1 Haliaeetus leucocephalus
GCTGCAGAGGGCTCGGCCACTCGCGGAGCAGGCGCTCAGGCCTGAGCCTGCCTAAGCCCCGGTCCCGCCGGTACAGGCCTAAGCTCCCAGCGTCCCAGGAGGGGAGCCGCCGCAGCAGGGGAGCACCGAGCCCCCCGATCCCGCCGGCCTCCCGGGGCGGCCTCAGCCTACCTGGGGAGCCCGGTCCCGGCGGTGCAGCCCCCGGGTACCAGCTCCGACCGGGACCCCAGGCCCAACTTCGCCCCGGTCCCCCCGCGCCCGCCGCCCCTC
>NW_010972655.1:168027-168283 GCF_000737465.1 Haliaeetus leucocephalus
GCGCCCAGCCGCCGCTAGCCCCACCCCCTCCCTCCCCTCTCCAATCATAGCGCCGCTCTCCCCGCCCCACCAATCGCCGTAGGAGGGGCGGTGGCCAATCCCCGGACGGCCTCCTAGAGGAGGGAGGAGAGAGGTGAGGGGGCGGGCCACAGCACCAGCCTGGGAATAAAGCGGCCAATCCGCGCCGCGCGGCGGACGGTTGAAGCCAATCAGCGAGCAGCAAAGGGGGGGGGGGTGCCTCGGACCCGCCCCGAGC
>NW_010972655.1:168315-169692 GCF_000737465.1 Haliaeetus leucocephalus
CTCTGCCCTGTCCCACAATGCCCCGCGGGGTCTCGGGGCTCGCGCCCTGTCCGCCCCACCTGGTGTCCCCCCGCCCCCCCTCCACCGTTCCCCCCGTGACGGAGCCCACGGACTCGCCGTCCCCCAAAAAGCCTTTATTTCACCTCGGTACAGCCGCGGCCCCCCCCGCCCCCACCCCCCCCTCCCCCGTCACCCCGCCGGGCCACCCGGGGCGGGGGGGGCCACGCGTGTCTGCACAGGCGGGAGCCTGCACCCGTGGGAGAGCCCCGCGGGTGCGTGTGCCCGTCCCCCGTCGCGGGGGAGGCCCAGCACCCATCGCGGCCCCGGGAACCCCGAACTGCTCGGCGGGGTGGGGGCACCCCCGGTAACAGGGTGGCCCCGGTCAGGGCACCCACAGGTGACGGAGCCTCCCCGGGTGACGGGACATCACTGGGTGATGGAGTGTCGCCGTGTGATGGAGCCCAGCCGGGCGGCAGATCCTCCTGGGGTGATGGAGCCCCTCCAGGTGACACAGCCTTGCTGGGTGACAAAACCCTGCTGGGTGACGTGGCATCACTCGCTGATGGATCCTCTTTGGGTGACAGAGCATCACTGGGTGATGGAGCATCTTTGGGTGACGGGACATCACCAGGTGGCAAAGCCCCACTGGGTGACAGACCATCACCAGGTGACAAAACCCCACCGGGTGACAGACCATCACTGGGTGACAGACCATCACCAGGTGACAAAACCCCACCGGGTGACAGACCATGACCGTGTGACGGAGCATCACTGGGTGATGGATCCTCTATGGGTGATGGAGCATCGCTGGGTGCCAAAGCCCCTCCGGGTGACGGAGCTCCTCCGGCCGTTGGCTCCTCCGTGGGTGCTGGAGCCCCTCCACCTGCCAGAGTCCTACCAGCTGCGGGTGCCCCCCTGGCCGTGGGAGCACCCATGGGTGCCGGCATCCACTGCCGCACCCAGCCGCCGGCAGGCAGGAGGCAGGGGTAGGGCAGGGCGAGGACCCAGGCATCCGGGCACCCGGGGTGGGTGCTCAGCGGGTGCCACTGGGGGTCTCGGCCTCGGAAGCGAAGAGCTCGCGGTAGAGCGGGGGGAAGGCGGCGTGCAGCACCCCGGGGTGCAGGCGGCGGAAGGCCTGGAGCTGCTCCACGTGCTGTGAGCACAGTGCCCGCAGGCGCCCCTGCGGCGGCAGCTGCCCGCAGGGACACATGCCCATCACAGGTCTGCCAGGCGGGGTGACACGCGCCATGCACCCACACAGAGGGGACACATGTGTCACACCCACACACAGGGGACACACATGTGTCACACACGCAGGGCAGCCCATGCCCCAGGGTGACCCCCTGCCCGTGGCAGCCCACCCCCTCCCCCCCGTGC
>NW_010972655.1:169863-176683 GCF_000737465.1 Haliaeetus leucocephalus
GGGGACAAGGACAGGGATGGAGATGGGGACAGATGGGACCATGGCAGGATGGGGACAGGCTGGGGGCCACAAGAGGACAGGGACAGGAATAGGCCAGGGTTGGGGACAGGAAAGGGGACAGGGACCAGCTGGGACAGAGAGTGGGACAGGAGAGGCACAGGGTGGGGACACAACGGGGACAGGGTTGGGAGACAGCAGAGGCCAGCTCAGGACACTCAAGCCCACAACCCAGCACCCACTTTAGGGCAAAACCCCGGGGTTTTGGGCAAACCCTCATTGGGGTTCCTACAGGGCTGGGGAGGGAAACTGAGGCATGGGGTGGGCGGTGGTGGGGAGGGTCCCTCACTGGCGTTGATGAGGACGAGGGCGCTGAAGAGGGCCACCTCGCTCTCCGAGAAGTGCAGAGCGCAGAGGCTCTGGGCGAAGTCGAAGATGGAGCAGATGAGCTCGTGGCAGCCTGGGGGAAGCCCTTGTCACAGCGTGTCCCCCTGTGTCCCCTCCGTGTCCCCCCCCTCCATGTCCCCAGCCCTACCCAGGGATCGGAACAGCTCGGCGCCGGCGTACTTGCCCTCGAAGAAGACAGTCCGGTTGTCGGAGTTGAAGGCTCGGCACATCCGCACCAGCACCACCTCCATGGCGCCTGCCACCACCCGGCAGCGGGACGGGGACAGGGATGGTGGCACCAGGGACAACAGGGCTCCATGGTGGCACTGCTCAGGGCTGGGTCAGTGCCCCCACAGCACCAGCCCTGGGGGCTGTCACCTCTCCAGTGGGGTTGGGGTGGCCCTTGGTGACCGTCACCTCCCTGGTGTGACCCATGGGACTGTGACCTCCCTCATGGCACCAGAGCAGCCCATAGGGACTGCCACCCCCTGATGGGCCCACACCATCCCTTGGGGACCGCCACCCCCCCTCCATGGGGCCACAGCATCCTCTAGGGACTGTCACCTCCCTGATGGGACCAGAGCATCCTATTGTCTGGGAACACTGGGACTGGGGAGATGGGGGCAGCAGGGACTGTGGGGCTGGGGACTGGGGGGACGGGGTGGCCCCGGGGCTGGGGATGAGGGGACGAGGTGGCCCCGTACCCGCTTTGAGGAGGACGATCTGGTCATTCTGGCAGAGGTCCATGAAGCCGTGCAGGCGCTTGGCGAACTCCACCACATACTGGATGGCCTCGGTGATGCGCCCGGCGCAGCGCTGCCACATCTCCTCCATTGACTGCAGGACCGGCCGTCACCCCCACCACAGAGCCCCCACCAAACCCCCGAGAACGTCCCCATTGCTCTGCACCATGCCGGAGCTCTGGGTGCCCTGGGGACTGCAACATCCCCTCCCCTGTGCCCCCACCCTGCTGGCCTCACCTTCTTCTGGTAGGCGCAGACCTCCTCACGGGAGAAGGTGTCCCAGCGCCGGAGCTGCAGGTCCTCGGCACGGAGCTGGCACGTCTCCCGGTACGACTTGAGGACGTTCTGGGTGAGGTGCTCTGCGGGGGACGGGGGCTTGGGGATGGGGACAGGGCAGGCAGCCCTTGCCCAAGTCCCCAACGGGCAAGGTCCCACCACCATCCAGCACCCGTGGGTGACAGACCCAGCCCCCACGGGCACGTGGCACCCAGCAACTCACCGATCTCCACACCAGAGGATGTGGGTGACTCCAGGAGGCTGCCGACATCGGGGTGGGGGTAGAAGTCGGGGCCGGCCCTGTCCCTGTCCCCGTCCCCATCCGGGCCCCGTTTGGTCCCCTCCAGCCGCCCCGGCTCCACCTCCGCCATGGCACCAGCCCTGCCCTCCGTCCCGCCATGGCGGGTGCCAGGGCACCCCGGGGTGCCGGCAGGGGTCAGCGGGTGGCCCCGGCACCCCGCTAGCCCCAGGGGGACGGCAGGTGCCCCCTCGGCCGCCCGCTCCCGCTGCCGCTGCTCCAGCTGCTGCTGCACTTCGGCGTGCAGCCGGTCCCGCTGCTTCTTGGACATGCGGCCGAACTTGACAGCTGCGAGGAGAGGCGGCGTCGGCGGCGCTGGAGGACACGCATGCCACACGCGTGTTTGCGTGTGTACACGTGCACCGGCCTGGCTCCCCGCGACCTACATAACCGTGGCACCGGGGCTTTCCGGCCGCACACGCGTGCCGCTGTGGCCCCCGCCGCCCCGCTTCCTCCGGGCGCACCCACGGCCCCTCCGCTTCCTCCCGGGGACACCGCGGCCCCCTGGGGCGTCCTGCAGTCCCCAGGCAGCCACAGCTCCCACGGGAGCACAGCCGGGTGGGAATGGGGCTGAGGAGGGTGGGTGCGCCCACGTTTGGGGAGGGGGGGTGCACCCAGGTATGGAGGGGGTGCACCCAACTGTGGGGAGGGGGCTGCACCCGTGGCCCAGGGTGGGCACCCACCGTCGCGGGACATGCCAAGGCGCAGGCACTTCTGCAGGCGGCAGTGCTGGCAGCGGTTGCGGCTGGCCCGGTCGATGGGGCAGTTCTGCTGGCGGCTGCAGGCGTAGCTCAGGCTGCTCTGCTGGCTGCGCCGGAAAAAGCCCTGCGCCGGGGGTCACCGCTGTGCCGGCACCCCCTCCCGGCACCCCCCGGCAGCCGCCCCAGCACCCCGGCCCACCTTGCAGCCCTCACAGGTGATGACGCCGTAGTGGATCCCCGAGGATTTGTCCCCGCAGATCTTGCAGGGGATCACCTCGATGTGGGCTGCGGGCGGGAGGGACGGTGTGGGTGCCCGCCCCGAGGGATCCCCCAAGGCTCATGGGCAGCTCACAGCCCTTCCCAGGCTCACGTGGCACCCGTGGGACCGTGTGTGCCACCTGTGTCCTCGCGTGCTCTCCCTGGGCTCCTGTGTCCCCTATGGGCTCACGTGTCCCCTATGGCCTCAGGTGTCCCTCAGGGACTCACAGGTCCCACGTGGGCTCCTGTGCCCCCTATGGGTTCACATCATCCTCTATATGCTCATGTGTCCACCATGGGACCGCGTGTCCCAGACGGGCTCACGTGTCGCCACACGGTCTCACGTGGCCGCTGTGGGCTCACATGTCCCCTGTAAGGCTCACATCCCCCATGGGCTCACATGTCACCCCGTGGGCTCCCATGTCCCCCTGGGTTCCCATGTCACCCCATGGGCTCCTTGAAGACCCTATGGGACCACGTGTCCTCTCTGGGACCATGTCTGCCACCCATGTTCTCACCGGGACTCCATGGGCTTACATGTCCCCCATGGGCATTGGTGTCCCCTACAGACCCCCATGTCACTTAGAGGCTTACATGCCCCCCACCAGCTCACCTGGTCCCTATGGGCTCACGTGTCCCTCAAGGGCTCCCGTGGCCCCTACAGGCTCCCATGCCACCCCATGGGCTCCAATGTCCCCTATGGGCTCAGGTCCCCCCCAGGAGTCCTTGGGTGTCCCCTGGGGCATCCCCCCCATGGCCCCAGTGCAGGGTGGGCCCTGCCGGACGCTGGGGGCTGCCGAAACCACAGCAGCAGCGAGCGCCGGCAAAGCCACAACTGGGACATGGCCCCACCTTGCAGGAAGGCGCCCGCCGCCCTGGCACAGCCCAGCATGGCACCGGCACGGCCCAGCATGGCCCCGTCACGGCGCCGCTGTGCCCACTGGGTGTGCAGGGGGCCATGAGGTGAGGTCACGGGGATGGGGGGCACCAGAGCCATGGGAGCAGGGGACACCGGGGATGGGGACACTGGGGGTGGGGAGGTGGGGGGACACCAGAGCCAGGCAATGGCTGAGCTTGAGGGGACACTGGAGCTGGGGGACACCAGGGTGGGGACACCAGGGTGGGGATACCGCAGCCAGGGGGGACCCCAGCCCCAGAGCCCCCTCCCACCCAGACAGCTCTCATCCCTCCATTGCCACTGGCTTGTCACCCTCTGCCCTGCACACGCTTGTGCACGTACTTGCACGTCTGTGCACCCTTGCACACGCTTGTACGCATTCAGACATGCCTGAGCCCCCTCCTGCCTGCTCACACACTCTTGCACACTCACGTGCACATACGGGCAGACTCCTGCCCCCCACACACGGGGTTGTTGGCGGGGGGTGACACATGCTCATACAAGCTTGGGCACGCGTGGGCACATGCACACACCCTCAGCCATGCACACACACTTGAGCACACTTGCCTGTGCTTGTGCATGTTTGCAAAGGGTTCTGCAAAGCTGCCAAAGATTGCGCACGCTCCTGCAGGCTGCTGCACGCTTCTCCATGCTTGCACACATTCACACATGCTTGCACACATTCATAAATGCTTGTGCACGCTCGTGTGTGCTTGCACATACCAGTGCACACCTGTGCATGCTCATGCATGCTCTTGCATGCTTGGGGATGCTTGCCCAGGCTGGTACACGTCCACCGATGCTCGCACACACTCTCGCATGCTCCCGTGAGCCCTCACACCCTTGCACATGCTCTTGCACGCTTGTGCACGCACGCAGCTGCGCCTTCACGCGCATACACGCATGCACACGCCCGCACACCTCCTCCCCAGGGCTGAATCCGCTTCGTCGGCTTTTTCCACCTGCCCCAGTTTTGGGGCCCAGCGGCCGCCCTCGCATCCGGCGCCGGTGGCCGGGCACCGGGGACCCCTTCGGTGACACCGGCCCGGAGGGGCCCTGGGAATTCGGCGCTTTGAGTCAGCCCCGCGTCCCGGCACCTGCATTAGTCAACGGTGCCGGCGCCGGCGGCTGCCAGGAAGCGCCGCTTTCGGGTGCTGCTCCTGCCGGGAACCAGTGGCGAGAGGTCGACGAGGTCTCGCCCAGCCCCACGCCTCCCCGCCGGCACCCGCCAGCACCCGCCGCTCCCACGGCACCCACCCGCACCTGCGGGCACCCGGGCACCCGCCAGCAACATGGGCATCCAACGGTACCTGTCAGCCCCACCAGCACCCCCCAGTACCTGTCAGCCTCGCTGGCACGTATCAGCCCCATGGGCACCCACCGGTACCCATCAGCCCCACCAGCACTATGGGCACCCACCGGTACCCATCCTCTCCACCAGCACCCACCAGCCCCAGGGGCAACCACCGGCACCCATCAGCTCCACCAGCACCCACCAACAACAACCAGCACCCATCAGCCCCATGGGCACCCACCAGTCCCCATCATTCCCACCAGCGCACACCAGCGCCCACCAGCACGCACCAGTACCCATCAGCCCCACCAGCACCCTTCAGCCCCACAGGGACCCGCTGCCCCCAGGGCACTCACTGGCCCCCACCAGCTCCATGGAAGCCACGGGCACCCATCTGCCCCACGGACACCCATTAGCACCCATCAGCCCCACAGAGACCCACTGGCACCCGTCAGCTCCACAACCAGCCACCAGCACCCATCGGCCCTGGGGACACCCACCAGCACCCATGGGGACCTGCTGGCACCCATCAGCACCCACTGTCCCTGGGGCAGGGGGATGACCCAGCGCTCCCGATCCCCCTCCGGTACAGCGTCATGGCAAAACACGCCATGACGCAGGCAGACACGTCACAGCACAGGCCAACACGCCATGATGCAGAGGGGAAGGAAGGGACCCCAGAGGACCCTGGCCCCAGCACCCCGGAGTGGCGGCGCCCCTGCCTCGGTTTCCCCAGTGCCAAAGTGGGGGGGCTGTGGGTGGGGGCGGCGCAGGAGTGGGGCCACCTGCGTGTCCCCATCCGTGTCCCTGTCGGTGTCACCTGCGCCGGCCCCTTGCAGCTGCCAGCCCCCACCACATCTAAGAGTAAGCACCCGACCCGCAGGTGCATGGGGGCACCCATGGGTGCTGGGGGGCACCCGTGCCCCCAGCCTCAGGCGCTTGCAGCCACAGCTGCGGGTGCGGGGGGAAACAGGGCTGCCCGGCACTGCGGCACCGCCAGGACATGCAGTAACATGCGATAACACGTGTGCATGCCCTGCAACACACATGCACACCCCGCAACACGCGCGCACACCCCACAACATGGGTGCACACCCTGCAACAGGCGTGCATGTCACACTCCACAAACGGACACCCGGAGCCGCACGCACCGTACCACCCTGCAACATGGGTGTGTACGCAGCTACACACCGTAACATCCGTGCACACACAGCACCATGCTGTAACGTGTGCACATGTAGCAACATGCCGTAACACACATGCGCAGCCCCCGTAGTGTGTGCACATGCAGTTCCACAACCCTCATCGCATGTGTGCCCCAAAACATGCCTGCACATGCCACAACACATATGGTCCAGCTGTAACATGTGCCAACATGCTCGTGTGAGCTGTAAAACACATGTGATGCTGACACACGCTGACACACGCTGACACACGCTGACACACACGGCTCCCATGCCCTGGCAGCTCCCAGTGCTCTCACACACACATGCGGGCATGCTCATGTGCACTCTCACACATGTGTCTGCACACATGTGCGTGCTCCCACAGGTGTGCACGGGTACGGTTGCACACATACCTGCCTGCACCCTGCCCCCGCACACACACACACACTCACACACACATGCACACGCAGTCCAACATGTCCCTACCCGCCTGCACAAGCACACAGCCATGCCCACAGGTACACACACACATGCACACCCATGTGCTCCCACACCCTTGCACACACACACAGCTGCTCCCACCTGCTTGCACACACACCATGCCCACACGTCTGCACACATGTGCTCTCACTCTCTTGCACACACACCTGCCCCCTCCTGTACCCTTACACACACCCACGCGTGCTCCCCCCTGCTTGCACACACATGGATCCCCGTGTGCCCCCACGCCCTTGCACACACACTTCTGCCTGCTCCCACCATTTTGCACACCTGCTCTCACACACTCCCACACCCTTGCACA
>NW_010972655.1:177153-178324 GCF_000737465.1 Haliaeetus leucocephalus
TTGCACGCACCCCCAGGTGAGCACACGCCTGCACACGCGTGTGCCCCCCGCTGCAGCCCCCCGTGTCGGGCCCTACCTCGCATGGCAGCGGCGGTGGCGCGGGCGGCGCGGCCGAGCGTTATAAGGGCGCCGGGGCCCCCCCGGCATCCTGCCCCCCCGGCATCCTGCCCCCCCCGGCCCCACGCACTGGAAATTTCCGACTTTCCACGGCGCGGCTGGGGGGGAAACTGAGGCACAGGGGGGCGGGGGGGGGAGGACGGCGGGGGGGGGGCACCCCCCCCGCCCCCCGTGACCCCGATGACCCCAGGCGAAGCAGAGTGGGGACCCGGGCGTCCGGACGGACACCGTCACCACGGCCCCAAATTCTCCAGGGTGGCCCTGACACCCCCAGGCCCCACGGGACCCCACGGCACCCCGATGGGCTCTAGTTTTGGAGTGCAGCAATGGCACCCCATGACACCCTGATGTACCTGGCCCTGGGGTGCAGCCACGGGACCCAACGGCACCCCAATGTGCTCAGTTTTGGGGTGCAGCAATGGGACCCCACAGCACCCCAATGCACCCACCTTTGGGGTGCAGTGATGGGACCCCATGGCACCCCGATGCGCCCACCTTTGGGGTGCAGCCACGGGACCCCATGGCACCCTGATGTGCTCTAGTTTTGGGGTGCAGTGATGGCACCCCATGACACCCTGATATACCTGGCTCTGGGGTGCAGTGATGGGACCCCAGGGCACCCCAATGGGCTCAGTTTTGGGGTGCAGCAATGGGACCCCACAGCACCCCAACACTCCCACGTTTGGGGTGCAGCCAGGGGACCCCTTGGCATCCCGATAGGCCCAGCCCTGGGTGCAGTGATGGGACCCCACAGCACCCCGATGCATCCACCTTTGGGGTGCAGCAATGAGACCCCACAGCACCCTGATGGGCCCCGCCCTGAAGTGCAGCCACGGGACCCCACGGCACCCCGATGCACCCACCTTTGGGGTGCAGCCACGGGACCCCACGGCACCCCGATGCACCCACCTTTGGGGTACAGTGATGGGACCCCACGGCACCCCAATGCGCCCACCTTTGGGGTGCAGCCACGGGACCCCCCCGCCCCCAGGTGCCCATGGGGGCTCAGGCGCTGCCGGCTCGCGGAGGAAGCCGAGGCCGCAGCTCTGGGGAC
>NW_010972655.1:178607-179687 GCF_000737465.1 Haliaeetus leucocephalus
GGGGGGGTGTCCCCCCACCCGTGGGCAGCGCGGCAGGGGGACCCCGAGGTGGCAGCAGCGGGGGAACACGTGTGCGGGGGGGTCCTAAAGGGGTCCCTATCCCCCCTCCCCCACGGGGGACCATCCTGGCCGTGGGGTCCCACCCGTGACCCCCGGGGACACGACCGAAGCCCACAGAAACACCAGAGACACCAGGGGTGATCTGCAGTGGTGCTGCTGCTTGTGGCCCCCCCCAGCCCCCCCCGGGGGACACGAGGGGGGGGGGAGGACACGGGGGGGACACGGTGGGGACACACACACGGGGTGACCGGGGACAGCTACCGGCCACTGTCCTCCTCCCGTGTCCGGTGCTCAGTGGGGTCCAGCCAGATGGAGAGACCTGGAGGAGAAGGGGGGAGGACACAGGCTGGATGGGACCCCCCCAGTGTCCTCCCCCCACCCCGTGTCTCACCCACCCCCGGGGTGTCCTCAGGGGTGTCCCTGTCCTCACAGGTGGCCCGGGCATGCAGCGTGTCCCCCTCGGCGCTCTGGACGTGGCAGGAGAGGAAAACCTTGCGCCCCTCCAGCCGCTCGGCACGGCCGTCCAGCAGCACCGCGGCACCCAGTGGGACGGGGCTGGGGGGGGATGACAACACCGCATCTCAGGTCCCCTGTCGTGTGCGTGTGTCCCCCCCCTCCTTGGGGACACCCCCCGTCCCCGTCCCTAGTGACACTCATGCCAGGTAGTCGATGCTGAGGTTGGCTGTCATCACCTTCCCAGCTACCGCCAGGGCGCAGGTCCCCAGCGTGCCGTCGATGATGGCAGTGATGGCACCGCCGTGGGTCAGGCTGGTGGCGGCGGGGGACAGATGAGAGACATGGTGAGCGCCAAGGTGGGGGGACACATGGCGGTGGTGGCAATGGTGACGCTTACCCGGGGTGTTCCTCCAGGTAGGGGCCGGGCTGGAAGAGGCAGAGCAGGCTGCACTCGGCGGCGTTGAGAAACATGGCGTACTCAAAGCCGACGCCGGCACCCTCGATGGCGCGGAGGAAGAGCCGCGTGTCCCCCGGTGTCACCGGCACCTCTGCAGGGACGGGAGC
>NW_010972655.1:179962-181732 GCF_000737465.1 Haliaeetus leucocephalus
CAGCAGCCAGCGCCTGCCTCACCACCCCGCCGCTGCGCCACATGGCTCCAGGCTGTGATGTCATGCCTGGTCGGTGGGATCACTGGGGGTGATGTCACGCCTGGTTGCTGCTGCCGTGCGATGTCACACGTCATCAGCAACCCCAACGGTGATGCCGCGCCCTGTCAGGGAGGCTCGGTGCTGCCACACTGGAAGCCAGCAGTGATGTCACTGTCAGCGGTGATGTCACTCCCAGCCGAGGGCAGGGGCAGTGACGTCACTCCCGGTGCCCCCCCCCGCCCCAGGACCCCAGTGGGGCCAAGGACAGACAAGTCAGAGGTCAGAGGTCAGTCCGGTCCCTGTCCTAGCTGCCCGGCCCCTGTCACCTTCCGCCCCGTGACCCCTGACCCCCGCTCACGTGACCTCGGACCCCGTGAGCCCCGGCGGCCCCGCGCGCCCCCCGCACCAGGCCGCGGACGCGGCGACCGCTGGCCGAGACGGGAGAGCGGGCCACGCCCGTTCGCGTCACCGGCGGGGCGGGGCCTCCTCAGCTTCCGTAGGAGCTCCGCCCCGCCCCGAGGGACCCCTATAGGCCGCCATAGGCCCCCCTAGAGCCCTGCGCTGCCCCGAGGGACCCCCCCGGAGACCCCCTCCACCGCCCCATACAGCCCCATAGAGCCCCCGGGAGCCCCGTACAGCCCCTACGGACCCCCTGTAGGCACCTACAGACCCCTAAAGCACCCCATACATACCCTCTGCAGTGCCTATATGCCCCTCTGCAGTGCCTATATGCCCCTCTGCAGCCCCACGCAGTCCCTACAGACCCCCTATATGAGCCCATACCACCCCATACAGCCCTATAGAGCCTCCTGGGACCCGCATACAGCTCTATACTACCCCATACTGCCCTATACAGGCCCTATGGACCCCCTGTAGGTACCTATAGCCCCCTAAAGCACCCCATACAGCCCCACAGAGCCCCCTGGGACCAGCCCTATACAGCCCCTATGGACCCCCTGTAGACACCTACAGACCCCTAAAGCACCCCATACAGCTCTATACAGCCCTGTGCAGTGCCTAAACACCCCTCTGCAGCCCCACACAGTCCCTATAGACCACCTGCATGCCCCTATGCCACCCCATCCAGCCCCATACAGCTCCCACGGACTGCTATACAGCCCCATGCATCCCCTACACACCACTAGGCAGCCTCATGCAGCCCTATACAGCCCCCCCCCCACCTCTATGGAACCCTGTACAGCTCCTGTGGACCCTACACAGTCCCCCTATATCACCCCATACAGCCCCCTACAGCCCCTCTGGACACCCATAAGCCCCTACACAGCCCCATACAGCTCCTGTGGACCCCCATACAGCCCCTATACACCCCTGTACAGCCCTTATATACCTCCATGCAGCTCTCTGGGGCACTATAGCCACCTTATACATACCTATATAGGCCTGTGCAGGCCTTACAGACATCTGCACGTGCCTATACAGCCCTCTGCAGGCCTTATACAGCTCCAAACCACCCTGTATGGCTCCTTTAGGTGCGTGTACAGCCCCGTACAAACCTCCACAGCACTTACAGGTCACCTATATGCTCACATATACCCCTGTATGGGCCCTATAGACTCCCTCTACGCCCCCATACAGCCCCTTTAGATTCCTATGCACCCCTATACAGCCCTCTGTGGCTGCTGTAGACCCCCTACAGAGCCCTGGGCAGCCCCTATAGAAGCCCTACACATGCCCTATACAGCCCCCCCAGGACCTCTGAACCCCCCCCCC
>NW_010972655.1:181742-183413 GCF_000737465.1 Haliaeetus leucocephalus
CCCCCCCAGCCCTGTACCCCCCAGCCCTCCTATGGCCCCACAGCCCCCCCCCTTGTTGAGGGACCCCACCTCACCTGCTGGCTCCAGCACCCAGGGGGGCCTGTGCTCCACACCCCCCCAGCCAGGGTCACCCCACAGGTGGGGCTGGCAGGGGACAGGGACCCCGGAGGGACAGGAACCTCAGGGCAATGGAGACCCCGGGGGGATCCCAAGAAACGAGGCAGCTCCAGCGTAGTACAAAACACCTTTATTGAGGCAGGGGGCAGCAGGGGGCAGCAGGGCAGCACCCATGGGTGTCGGGGCAGCGCCCAGGGGTGGGGGGGGGCAGCACCCATGGGCATGGAAGCAGTGCCCAGGGGTGGGGGGCAGGACCCATGGGGAGGGCAGCACCCAGGGGCATCAGGGCAGCACCCATGGGTGCTGCTCTCACTTCCTGCCCTTCTGCTTCATGTGCAGCACGAAGTAGTCATTGCAGGCGATGGTGAGGCCGGCCACCAGCGAGAAGAAGCCCTGGAAGCCCACCTTGCCGTCCCGGCACTGGTCCAGGTCCTTCATGATCTTGTCCAGGGCCATCGGGTCCCGCTGGTTCTGGGGGGGGGGGGGGCCAGGAGTAGGGGAAGGGCCCCCCACCCTCAGCATGGGGCTGAGCCCACCCAACAGGCTCCCCCGAGCCCCTGCGCAGTGGGGTCTGTTCCTGGCGGGGGGTTGTGGGGGTCCCATCCTGGCAGGGTGCTATAGGGTCTGATCCCAGGGTGCTATGGGTACCCCCCCCCGGGGCCCGATCCTGCCCCCCCACCTCCAAGAAGCCGGGGAACTCCTTCTCCATCAGCATCCGCAGGTCCTCCTTGCTGAGGTGGTTCTTGTCCCCTGCGTACTTGTGGAAGGTGAACATGAGGGTCTCCATGGCGTGCTCCATCTGGGATGGCATGGTGGGGGGCTGCGGGACTGGGGGGAGGAGGAGGGCACACTCAGCCATGTGCCCACCCCACCACCCCCCCCACGCCCTGCTGGCAGGCTGCAGGCTGAGGCTGGCGCCGCTCATCACACGTGTAAGCAGTTTTCCAGCCGCTGGGAATGACTCAGCTCGGGCTGCAGCCGCGGGGTGTGGCCGGGGAGGGGGGCACACACATACATGTCCTGTGGGTGTGATCCGTGTCCGTCCGTCCCCCCCCCAGGCTACGGGGCACCCTGGGGAACCCCAACCAGTCATGGGGGGGGTATTGCGCAAAGCCCCCGGTCTCCTCCCTGGGTGGGGTGCACCCTGCCTCAGTTTCCCCATCTCTGAGGGGTCACGGGGGGGGGGGCCACCCCCCCCCCCCCCCCCCGCAAGGGATGACACCAGCACCCCACCCATCATTTTGGGAAGGGATGCCCGGGCCTGGCAGAGATGTGGGGTGATGGCAGCACGTGGACACGCCTGCCCCATGGGTCTGCTGCCCCCCACCCTGTCCACCCAACGCCATGATTCTCCCCCCACCCCCCAACCTCCGTGTGCCCCCCCCCGGGTGGGGACGGGGTTGGGGGCACCGGTGCCACACCCCAGCGCGGGCGCCTGCCACTGAAACAGGAACTGGCCCAGCCCGCGGCTTTGCCTTCAAAAACTTGGGGGGGCCCCCGAGGAGGGGGGGGCTGGTCCACCCCTACTCAGCACCAGGGCCCCCCCGGTCAGCC
>NW_010972655.1:183586-183990 GCF_000737465.1 Haliaeetus leucocephalus
TCCCCCTTTAACGGGGGGGGGCAATGCCCAGAGGTCCCGGGGGGGGGGGGCAGGATGGGGGCCACCCCTACCGGGAGGGGCAGGATTGGGGTCCCCCTCTGGCAGGGGGGGCAGGACTAGGACTCCCCAGCCGGCGGGGGGCCTGCCGGGGGGGGGGGGGAATCCCCCCTTTAAATGAGGGGTGCAGGATTGAGTCCCCCCCAAGCAGGGTGCGCGATTTCCCGCCCCCCTCCCCCAAGCGGGATGCAGGAATGGGGTCCCCCGAGTAGGATGCAGCCTCGGGCCCCAACAGGGGGTGGAGGGTCGCCCCCTGTGCCCCCCGGTACTCACGGGCGGTGCGGAGCGGCGCGGCGCGGAGCGGGCAGTGGCGGGACGCGGCGCCGCCCGGGATAGGCACGGCGGGG
>NW_010972655.1:184000-200815 GCF_000737465.1 Haliaeetus leucocephalus
TCAAAGACCCCCCTCAGTCCCCAGGAAGACCCCAAGGAACCCCCCAATCCCAGAGAACACCCCCCCTCCTGTCACTCTGCCCTCAGTCAAGATGGCGGCACCCCCTCGTGCCTCGCAATGGGCGCGAAGCCGCAATGGGCGCGAAGCCGCGCTGGGCGGACCCCGCCTGCCCTCTCCCGAGATAGCGCCTGAGTCCCCACGTGCCCCAAGGGCGTGGCGGCCTTGCCAGCTTGCCCTTACCCAACATAGCGGCCGCTCGCCAATGCTCCTGAAGGGTCCTGAAGCCGACAGCTGGTGACCCGGATGGACCCGCCCTCCTGCCCTTATCCAAGAGGGCGCCACGCTCCCCGGCTTTCCCAATAGGAGTGAAGGTGGAGAGGTGAGCGTGGCCCGGATGTGGGCGGGGCCTCTATCCCGGATGTTGCGTCGCTCCGGAGCCGCGGCGGCCGCCTGCGAGCGGGGAGCGGAGCGGACGGAGCCAACATGGCGGCGCTGAGGCTGGGGCGGCTGTGACGGGGAGGCCGCGGCGCCCTCAGCCCGGGCAGCCCCGTAGCGCCAGCGGGGCCCGCACAGCGGAGCGGGAGCTGAGCCGGCGGGCATGGCGGGGGCGGCGTAAGGGAGGCCTCAGCGGTCCCTGTGGGTGAGGGGACGGGCCCGGGCCCAGGCCGCCTCCCCCCTCTGCCAGCGCGGCCCAGTACCGGGCAGGGGCAGCGCAGGAGAGCCCTCGGGTGCCCGGGGGATGGGGGCCTAGGGGGGCCCGCATTCCCGTGGCCGCGGGGCCGAGCCGCTCTCCTCGGTAGCCCGCGGAGAACCATCGCCCCCCTCCCCGCCTCAGGCCGGCGGCCCCTCGCCGCCCTCCCCGCCCCTGCCGTTCCCGGGACCTTGCGAGGGCGGACAGGGCCGTCCCCGAGCGGCGGTGGCCGGACTTTGGTTCCAGAGGCTTTAAAAAGCCGGGCGCTCCCCAGGTGCGGGGGGAGGCCGCAGCCGGGCTGTGGCATATGCCGGTAACGGGGAGGGAATAACTGGGCGGGGGTCAGGGGCGAGTGACGGAGCGAAGCCTTAGCCGCCCTCAGGTAACCCTGTGTTGGTGATTTAGTGCTGTATTTCTGGGAGCTTTGAGCTTAGCTTCTGGGGGAGTCAGGAGTTTTATTCTTTAACACAAGTGTAGGGCAGTGCGGCTGTAGAGGTTCGGACGGAGCAGCTGAGCTCTGGGCCCAGCTCTCCAGGCAGGCTCTCTCCTGGGAGATAAGCTGGTCTTAAGGAGCTGGGGGGGTGGAGACAAGCACTCTATAATTGCAAGTAAAGGCGAAGGAGAAGGTATGGGCTGAATCTTAAAAGAGTAACCCAGTTCAGATGACCTTTTCTCAGCTCTTTTGTTAAGGTTTATCACTTAACCTGATCCAATTTCTGGAGAAGTTGCTATGCTAAGAAAGCAAATCGAGATTTAACGTATTCTGAGCACCCTATCCGTCGCCTGGGTTTGTGAGGGCGGCGTCCAGCCCTGCTGATAAGAAGGGAACAAGGGAGTTCATTCTTCAGGAGTGGTGTCTTTAAAAAAACAAAATGACCTAGAGAGCACAGAGTGAGTTCCGGACTTTCCTTTTCCTCGTCCCCATGTCATTAAGTTATTAAGTAGGAAAAAAAGAAGGTTTTAGGGGGGAAAAAAAATTGGGCAGCTTCTGACAAGTTGACCAGCTTTAACACTGACCACCGATACCTGACGCTGGAAGTTTGGCTTCCCTGCTACAAGAGCCATACGTGAAACTCTCTGTTGGAGCTTCTGCGGTTTTGTTGGGTAGTTTATTTAAAAAGTCAAGGAGAAAAGGGGATAGAAGACTTCTTAAAAACACTCTCACTTGGCTGCTGTTTGAATCGTGGATTTAAGCAAGACCAGAAGAGCTTCTCGCTAAGGTGGGTGTTCCTACATGTTTGTTTGTTTGTTTTTCTAATGTACTAAGGATTTGCCCATCCCTCCTCTCGTGTAAGGAGCTGCTTGCATGAGCCTTATGCTGTCGGGATGGATCTGGAGAGGCCCAGTCCTCCTTGGACAGAGTCTGGCCTCACTGCCTGCTGAGATTTATATCTCAGGTCAGATGACGCCTGCCTGTGTTCAGAACTCTGCGGTTGGGCTAATTGTCCTGACTTGAAAAAGTTTGGGAAGCGTGGCTGCAGGTGAACCCTGATCAGGTGTCCTTTAGCTGATGGAAAGGGCGAGATTGGTAAAGCTGGCTGCATGGTGCCTTCCTGATGAGCTGCTGGGTGCGATCCAGGGCTCCAGAGGGGACCTGGCGGGCGCTGCCTGGCTGACGTCGGTGGCGGCGCATCCCCTGCCCGCGCTCCCGTTTCCATGGCTCGGGCGTCGCATGTGATTACGCGCCGGCATCAGGGAGAGCAGCTCCAGCACTGCTGGGAATTTCCAGCTTTGGGGTTTTATTTAGGATTTTGCTCTTTCCCCCTGTCGGTGTGCAGCGGCTCAGGCACTGTTCCCTGGCTGGTGGCGGTGCTCTGTCTCAGCACCCCAGTAGTAATGGGAGGGGTTTGTTTCTGTGGGGTCCCTTTGCTGGTGCCGGTCAGAGCAGGCATTAGAAATCAAGGCTGTAGTTGCCACGCAGTGGCAGAAATTAGATTGGGGGTTTCGTTGAGGTGGCGGGAATTAGATAGGGTAATGAATTGAAGTGAGATGCACTTCCTGCACTTAAAAATAAAAATGCCCCTCCCCCAACTAAACCCATGCACCAAAAAAAAAAAGCCCCCCAAAACCCCAATCCTACCCCGAAACAGCTGCTAGCAGAACTATTTTTGCATCTGGCTCGTTCTCAGGGGGTTACAAATACTTTGTCCAGTGACGCAGCGTGGCTGAATGCTTCCTCCTCCTCTGGCCTTCCCTGCTGTGGGGTGTCTGGGGATGGCTGTGCATGCTGGTCTTCTGCCAGTGAAATCAAGCATATTTTCCTGGGCTGGGACTAGTGGGTTTCTTGTCATTAGTGGTGGGTTTAGGATCTTTTTCTGCCCTACAGACATGATTGTACTGGCTCAGACCCACCGTCACCTCACCAAGGCTGACACAAAGTGCTGCAGGGGGGAGGTCAAAAAAAAGCCCTTCCAAAGAGGATGATTATGGATTAATCTTATTTCTCCTCAGCTCCCTTTGATCGGTTCATCCTCTGTGCAGCAGAACCCTTTATATCCCCACTTTTCTCATTAATCCATCTTGTCCTGTAGCGAGTTTGCCAGCTGAGGTTACCTGTCCTGCGGGTGTGATACCTTAGGATGACAAGTGTGATGGGACAGGCAGCAGAGTGGCTGCACCGTGGGCAGTGTCCTATCTGTCTGCCAACCCGGGAATCGGGAAGATTTTTTAGACTCTGTGGCCGGCTATTTGGTCCAACAAAAAAACCCCAGCAGCCGAGTGGCTCCTGAGCTTGTGGCCTGTCCAGCACAGTCCCAGGCTCCTGGGAGAGGAACTGGCTGCAGGCAGAGGTTTGGGGCCAGGACTGCTGTCCTGACGGATGGGATCCGTACCCTCTGCTCGCTGTGTGTGTGCAGTGAGCTGCGGGACGGCTGAGCTCTTTCCCAAGGAAGGAGAGGAGAAGAAACGCATGTTTGGCATGACAGTGACCGCAGGAGCTATCAGGAGGAGAGCTGGGGTGAGTCGGGCAGCCAGAACGACTTGAGACTTAATTGGTTTTTGCACAGGCAGTTTCAGGTTGAAGGTGTCTGGAGAGGAGAGGAAGAAATCTCCCGGTTAACTGCTGCTGGGGTGGTGAAACCAAAGTGTTCAGCTGTTTGTTTCTGTTTGCGTTTCCTTCTCTTTGGTAATTGAGGGCATTGGGAAAGTTGGTGTTTGAGTTCTGGTTCTGCCTCAGGCTTCAAGCGTCTGCCGAGGCTCCGCAGTGCCGTTCATCCAGCTCTGCTGCTGCCGGTCCTCGCTGAGTTGAGCAGGATCAGGTCTGGTCTGCAGCGAAAAGGCGACTAGGTGTCTCCCTCGCATCTGTTTGCAGCACGCCGGACGGAGGAGGCTGGGATAAGGCTGCTCTGGAAAATTCACCTCAAAGCCAAATTTCAGCTTGAAGTTGTTTTTTGTGACTTCTGTGCCCATCCAGGCAGGAATGTGCTGTGAGGAGCTGGGGTTTTGTGATAGTGACCTGAACTTCAGTGGCAAAAATCCCCAGCATCTGCATGGGTTAAGTCAGATGTTTGAGTAAGGCTCAGACTGATTAACTGCAGAGCTTTGTAGGCACCAAAAGCTTGTTTTTCCTGTTCACCTTAAATTATTTTAATGATCCTGGAGCCTGTGGAAAGTCTCCTGAGCAGGTGTGATGTGGTGTTTGTTTGTGCTGAGGGTGGGCAGGGGTCTTTGGGGACATGTCGCTTCTGCCCCGGTATGGGAAAACCACGGCACGATCAGCTAGCCAGGGCACAGGCAGCTCCTCATCTTCTCCTGGGAGATCTTTCCTGTTCCCTACATGATGGGGCCGTTCCTTGAGGAAAATCAAAGTATTTTAGGTTTGTTTTTTTTAATGTACATGCACAGCAAAGTGCTCTAGCCTTCCGATCCTGTGGGTTTAAGATGGGAGGAGAGCCAAAGGCGAAGGGAAGCGGGGATCTCTTCCAAGTAGCGGCCGCTGGAATCCCCAGCTTGAAAATAAATTTAACAGCTTTTTGTGGTTTTGGGTGGTGCAGCTATAAGGAACTGCCCCCCGGGACTCAGTACTTCCCCCCCATAAAGTCTCTTTCTGCTGAATGTTTTCTTGTTGTGTTTAGGCAGCACAATGTCAAATTGCCTTTTTTTTTTCTTTTTTTTTCCCCTCTCTGGAAGAAAAAAATGCAATGTAGTTCCAGGGTGGTTGGTACTAAATAATCAAAGGATAGCGTCTGCCTAATTTCTGCCTTGGGCTTATGCAACCATGGTGGATTGACCCTGGCTGGACGCCATGTGCCCACCACAGCTGTTCTGTCACTGCCCTGCTCAACTGGACAGTGGAGAGAAAATATAACAAAAGGCTCATGGGTCAAGATAAGGACAGGGAGAGATCACTCAACCAATTACTGTCATGGCCAAAACAGACTCCACTTGGGGAAAATTAACTTAATTTATTACCAATCAATTCAGAGTAGGGTAATGAGAAATAAAACCAAATCTTAAAACACTTTCCCCCCACCCCTCCCTCCTTCCCAGGCACAGCTTCACTCCTGAATTCAGTAGCTACCCACCTCAGCAGCACAGGGCGATGGGGAATGGGGGTTAGGGTCAGTTTGTCACACGCTGGCTCTGCTGCTCCTTCCTCCTCAGAAGGAGGACTCCTCACTCTTCCCCTTCTCCAGTGTGGGGTCCTTCCCATGGTAGACGGTCCTCAACGAACTTCTCCAACGTGAGTCCTTCCCATGAGCTGCAGTTCTTCACGAACTGCTCCAGCTTGGGGTCCCTCCCACAGGAGACAGTCCTCCATGAACATCTCCAATGTGGGTCCTTCCCACAGTCTGCAGTTCTTCACAAACTGCTATGGCATGGGGTCCTCCCCAGGCTGCAGGTGGATATCTGCTCCACCATGGACCTCTCTGGGCTGCAGGGGGACAGCCTGCCTCACCATGGTCTTCCTCATGGGCTGCAGGGGAATCTCTGCTCCGGCACCTGGAGCACCTTCTCCCCCTCCTTCTTTACTGACCTTGGGATCTGCAGGGTTGCTTCTCTTTTATGTTCTCACTCCTCTCTCCAGCTGCAGTTTCTGTTCCACGGCAACTTTCTTTTCCCTTTTTAAATACTTTATCTCAGAGGTGCTACCACCGTCATTGATAGGCTTGGCCTTGGCCAGCGGCAGGTCTGTCTTGGAGCTGGCTGGCATTGGCTTTATTGGACATAGGGGAAGCTCCCAGCAGCTTCTCACAGCAGCCACCACTGTAGCCCCTCAGCTACAAAACCTTGCCCCACAAACCCAGTACAGCAAATCAGTGCTTGGCAAAGCCGACTGCAGAAAAATGAGCTATTTTAAATGAAGCTGCTATAAAAGAGGGTCTCAGAGAACAGCTCCTGGTGCTTGCCATTGCCCAGGTTCGGATGGTTCCTCCTGATTTTGTGGTGCGGGGCAGGTGGAATGGGCGCTGCATTTGGGGACAGAGGTCGGGTTTCTGGACCTGCCTGAGGAAGATGGTGTGGTGTAAATATCCAGGCAATTAGCTGATAAGTGGGTGTGTGGGTTTATGTTCAGTTTTTTATCTCAGAGCTGCTTACAGGACACTGGGAAGAAGGCAGAGACATCGCTTTGCACTGCACGTGGTTGTTTCTTGTGTTTTTTACTGTGTAGAGGAATATTTGTAGCTCCCACTGCAAAATCCTGGACCAGAGTGTGCGTGCAGCACCTACGAAACCTGGCAGCGGGGCAGGAGCAGAGGGAGAGCTGTGGGTGCAAGCTGAGTGGGCCCGACAGCCACTTGAGCCACTGGCCTGTAAAACAAGCGGCGTGTGGGTTCATTTACTGCTCGGCACCAGTGCCACAGCACCAAAACCGGTCTGGATGCAGCTGAGGAACGCCAGGGACTTTACTGTCAGCTTGAAATGTGGCTTTTGGCAAACACTTTGGTTGCTCTCGGTGTTTTTTCTGCTCACGACAGCGACCATCAAGACTAGGGATTGTTTGTCTTAATGTTTTTTTTAATACTTTTATTCTGTGTTCACACAATTACCGTGTGCTGCCTGTTGATATTCTGTTGTGATGCAGCTGCAGCTCCTGGTAAAGGCTTCTCCATAACTTGGCTTTCGCAGGGTTTATGAGACCAGAGAAATCCATTCCCTCTCCTGGGACGTGCTGGGCTGCAGCCCAGCGCGCTCTGACTTCTCCATGGAGCTGATGTGGCTCGGCACCCGGGGCAGGAGGAGTGGTTGGAGAAGAACCGGGGTGCTTTATTCTGTTTTTTCTCCCCTCTCTCCTGCATGGAGATGGCTATAGGCTGTTGGTACCAAGAAATATTTTCACCAGAAGCTGTATTGATATGACTTTTCTACTTGGGGGGAAGCTCTACAGTATATATTGCCCTCTCCTCCCCAGCTGGAGTAGTCAGAGTTGTGTCAGACTGTTTTCAGAGCAGCAGTCGCTCAACACATTTTTTAATTTAAGCTATTTGCTTTTCACGATAGGAATTAAAACCCTCCCATTGAGCGCTGGTGGCCGACAGGCCCAATCGAGGGCTCCCTGTTCCTCCGCCTGCCTGGGGCCAGAGCATGAGTCACGGGTCGTGCTGGGAATAGACCGGAGATTCCTGCCTGTGTCCCGTGTTTACGCTGCTGCCGCCTCTGTTTTGGGAACTGTAACCAAGGAAAGCTGCTCTGTGGTGATGCTGGCTGGGCTCGGGTGAGCTCTCTGGAGGGAAGAAGGAGCCATGGCCCGGTGCCGTGTGGAGCAGGGAGCCACTGACTGCGGGGCTGGATCCCTTCTGGAAAATGGCAGGGCTGGTATCGAACTGCGATCTCCGCTCTCCTGCGGCCTCTGGTCCTGCGTCTCGTAGGGGAGGACTCCTCCTGACCCAGTTAAACTAACGAGGGCCATCGTTTTAGGGTATAGCCGTGATGCAATGATGGCGTGACTCCCCCATACGGCATGCATGCTGGCACAACGAGGGTGTGCCCGGGGCAGGTGCCTTTTTGCCATGGGTGCTACCACCACCCCCTAGCCTGAGATGTGCTGCAGGGGTTTAAATGTGCTTTGGGGGTCTGAAGCCCCCTCCAAATAGCTCAGGGGGGCGCCGCGGGCCACAGCCCTCTCCCAGTGCCCAGCAAGCCATGTGGTGTGGTTACTCCTAACCCAATCACTGTGTGCCCTGGGCAACTGGTGTTGCCAAATGGCTTGTCACCAGTTCCCAGCGTGTCTTGTGGCAGACTCTGTGCAGTGGCATGGTGCCATCCCCAGGCATAGGATGGCTTAATGTCACCCGCTTAGCTCTGACAGCGCTTGATCCCTAAAGGAGGCCAGACATGGGCTGTGATTCCTGCGGGTCCCTACTCTTTTTGGCTGGGTGCCTGACTCCCTGTGACTCTTGGTGAAGAAATGAAGCTGTCAGTGCTGCTGAAAGAGAGCTGGGTGATGGCAGAGCTACGAGGAACTTCCCTGGGGGAGGCCGTAACCGGGTGAGAAACCTGCTGAGACGAGGAGGGTGAGCCCTGAGTTGGCCACTGAAGCCAGTCTGACGAGGCTCGTGCTCCTCCAACTTTGAAGCTGAACAGGTCGGGGCCTGCCGAGCGGCTGATTTCCTTCTCCCTTGATGTTTTGGCATGATACCAGTGGCTGCGCCGAATGGCTTTGTGTGGTTAGTACCCGCTGGTGGGGCAGCGGAGGGTTTAGCTGGGGCTGTCGACATCCCACTTGGCTTTGCCGGGGGATGCGAGAACTCATTTTGCTTGGGTGGAGGACCTTGGTCCTCACCTGTGTCATGGTCTGGAGCCCTGTAGCTTGTAGGTTTTTCTTCCAGATGGTGTTTGGGTTCATAAGTTAATGTGGCAGAGACCTGTCAGTGCTGGCAGATCCCGGTGCTGTCAGTCTGGTACCCAGCCCTCGATTTTTTGGTGTAAGATGCTCCAGCAGAGGAGAGGACGAGTCATGGCCAAGCATGGAGATGCAGTGGAGGGGTGCAGAGTGGGCTTTTTAATCAAGTATCGATGGGGAAGGAATTAAATTCTGTTGGCCCTCTCTGTCTTCTAGGGTTGCAGTGCTAAGAGGAGCCCCTGGCTTGGCTGGCGCGTGCCTGCAGCAGTGGAAGATGGCTGCCTTCAAACGGAGCCGAGCGCAAGCATGGCCGGAGGAATGGGGTGATCGGGAGCATGGGCTGTACAGCCTGCACCGCATGTTCGACATCGTGGGCACCCACCTGACCCACCGGGATGTGCGGGTGCTCTCCTTCCTCTTCGTCGACGTGATCGACGATTATGAGAGGGGGATGATCCGCAGTGGCCGGGACTTCTTGCTGGCGCTGGAGCGGCAGGGCCGCTGCGACGAGACCAACTTCCGACAGGTGCTGCAGTTGCTGCGGATCATCACTCGCCACGACCTGCTGCCCTACGTCACCCTCAAGAGGCGACGGGCTGGTAAGTGATGCCACTGGCAGCCTGGCCTGCTCCCTAACGAAGGCCGAGTTATTCGGCCGTCTCCTGTTTCTCCTCTACTAACACCCTGGAGGTGCAGTGGTTAAAAGAACCTGAGGCTTGTAAGAACAAACAGCTGCCAGAACAGCAGGGAAATGCAGGCAGAGAAGGCAAAGGGGTATTTTACAGGGTTTTAGCAAGCGCCCACACACGGTTTTGGGGGGCTTAAAGCCTTGCTTCGTTTCTGGCAAGTGCCAAGGTCTCCTCCTTTCTTTAGTGGCAGAGAACTGGGATTCCTGCTGCGTGCTGTGCAGCTCCATGACTCCCAGCTCCGTGCCTGCGACTCCCAGCTCCTGCTGCTCATCCCTAGTTTTTAGGGAAATGCTCCTTTTGGCCCAAAATCCTGCCTGGGTGAGATGCCTTGGGTGGCCCCAGGGCTGTGCTGGGGAGTGAGAAGGAGCCGGGAGGGTCTGGGGAAACTCGTGGCTGCTGTGCTCGATGTGCCGTCGGCTTCGGGGGAAACCCGCTTGTCCTCTCGGGGCTGAGGCAGGTTTGGGAAGGCAACCGCTGTTCTCCTCAAGCTGGTGCTGTCAGTCCTGTGGTGTGCAGTGCTCAGAGAGGCCAGACTGAGAAACCCGTGTCCAAATTCAGACTTTTTTTCGCCCATTTTCCACTGAGATGCCCCAAACCCTCCTCTGTTGGCCGCCCCTTTTCCCCTCACTCTTTCCTGGCTCGGAAACCCTAGCAATGACCTGACTATTTGGATCTGGATAATTTGATGGGTTTTTGGTCACTTCATGGAGCTGTCAGGCTGAGCTGACCCCCTGCCCTCCACCATCTTGGCCCTGTGCCTTTTTTTCACTAAAACCCTCTAATTTACAGTTCAAAGAAATACCCCAGATCAACCAGAACCAGAGGAGTCATGAAGGAGAGAGCACTTGTTGCAGGGGATATGTAAGGCAGCTGCTCCAGCAGGATTCAACCTCTGAAATTTGCATCTTTGCTTTAAATGAGGATAATTGGGCTTTCTTGGCAGTTCCAGGCTGCTGAGTCTCCCCAGTTTCTGCTCGCACTGTGGGCAACGGTGCTGTTCCCTGCCAGCGCTTGGGAAAGCGGTGAGTGCAAGTAGAGGCAGGCATTCAAAACTCCCTGGTTTTGGGGGGATGAGAGGAGCGACAGCAGCGCTGGTGTGAACAAACCCTTTGAGCTGGGGCTGTCACTGGGAGCGTGGTCCCATGCTGCCTGCAGCCTCTGCCCTGCCAGGGGGAAACTGGATCAGGCGGCTTGAAAATTAACGGGTTCTTTTTTTCTTCAGTCGCTTCTTAACCAGCATTGGGCCGGGGAGGGGCTGGGGATGCTCCGTTTGGTGGCAGCTGCTGCCTTATGCCGCTCTGAAATGCCAGAAGCTTCCAGCCCTGCTCGACCTCATGGGATGGAGCCTGAGCACAGGGCAGCCCTGCCTGCGCCTGCACCCTGCACCCATGCAGGTTCAGACCAGACTCCATGAGGATTTTCCCATGTTATGGCCTTTTCTGGGAGGTGGGAGCGCATGCTCTGCCCTCTGTGCCACTCCTGGAAGTGGCTGCCCCGGGGATGGATCCCAGCCTGTTCCCCTGCCATCGCTGCCAGCTCCACTGCCCACAGAGCCCCTTGCAGGGCAGCCAGCACCGTGGCTTGGTGCAAGCAGGGTGTAGGAGGCTGTTTACCGGTGCCGGTGTAACCTTGCGGTGCTCTCCTCTGCACCAAGCCAAGAAAAACTAGAGGAAAAGGGGTGTGTGGGCATGTTATGCAGACCAGCTGGGCAGCACTTGGATTCGGGGAGGTTGGATGGATCCACGGCTCTGTGTCCCCCAGTTTGTGTAGCATTTGGGGGTGTCACAGCACTATTTTTGTGTTTCTTGAGCAGCTTTTTGCTTGTTTTGTGCAAAAATCCAAACTGAAGGGGCACTTGGTTGCTCTACCTCAGTCGGCTCAAGCCAGGTGAACCCTCCCTGTGTCGGCTTTGGTGTGTTCAGGGCGAGATGGATGGATTGTGGTATTAAAGTGCAATACTCACGTGGTTGGGGAGCTGGAGGTCGGCATTTGCGTCTCCATACACTGCCGTCATGTGAGAAGCGATGCTCCCTACCCGTGAGATCTTGTTCTTGCAATGTCTCCAGCCACGCTTGGGTGGAAACTGTTTAATTAAATGCACAAAAATAGCATTCCAAAAAGCTTTATTAAGAAAGGCACCTTACATGTGGTTTATAATACGCAGTGCTTTGCATTTAAAGAGGAGGGATTGATTGGTTAAAGGAAGTCTCCTCTGGACTTAACGAGCTGATGCTCGTTTCTGGTTCCCGTGTCCTTCCAGACCCTGCAGCAGCCAGGAGGTCTTGTCTCCTTCTGCCTCATCGTTATTCATGGCTCTAAAAAGGAGCAAAACCCTGTCCTGAATTAGCTTGGTGCAGCCAGAGCCGGCTGGGCGAAGGCAGAGAGCGGCGGGGGGGCCGGGGAGACCAGCAGCCTTGGCCAGCTTCGGTCCGGCAGGGATGGGAGGGATTCTGCACGGGGATGGGCAGTGCTCTGAGTTCATCAAACAGGACAAAAACAATGCGCAGAAAATGTCCAGGCCCTCAAAAATAACTTTTTTTACCCCATAATCTTTGCTCAGCAGCTGCTTCTGCTCAGCAGCTTGACTCTCCTCAAAACCCTGTGTCTTGCCAGTGTGTTACTTCAAGGTTTGATCTGCTAAAGTCACATAAATAATGTAGGCTTAATGTTTTTGAGTGTATGCCAGTTTATCCTAAAGCGTTTCAGCAGCTGGATCCATCCCGGGATCCTGGAACTGCCGCTGTCCCCCTGTGGCTCCGCTCTGCTGGGGCTATGGAGGAGGAGGAGCAGTGGCTGTTCCCCCAGACCTTTGCTCAGACTGACACGAGCCCAAGCTCAAGTAGGGATCACGGGACGAATGCAGGGCTGGTCAGAGCAATTGCCAGGTATGTACGACCTGGTACGGCACCGGCACAGTGTCGGAGGCACTGC
Organism: Haliaeetus leucocephalus; assembly: GCF_000737465.1. Lineage (NCBI taxonomy): Eukaryota > Metazoa > Chordata > Aves > Accipitriformes > Accipitridae > Haliaeetus > Haliaeetus leucocephalus. The sequence goes on from NW_010972655.1 coordinate 196,095, forward strand.
CTGCCTTGGCTGGAGTTTCTCCCGGGGGATTGTGTGCGTGCGATGCTGCCAGTCTGTTCTGAGTCTGGGTGTTGGGATTATCTATGGTAACAAATGGAAAGGGCCTTTCCTGTGCCGCAGTTGGGAAGGCTTGGCTCCCAAATGGAGTTTTTTCGAGAGGACTGGCTGGAGAAACAGCTGGTTGATGTGCAGCCGTGCTTGGGGGGATGCAGAGCAGCTTAAGCATGTGTTGACACCCGCCGCATCGGGAAAGACCTGCCCTGGCCTCCCTGTGTCCCCTCTGTCCCTCCTGAAGGGACCTGTGTCCCCTTTCTCTTCCAGTGTGTCCGGACCTGGTGGACAAGTACCTGGAGGAGACGTCCATTCGCTACGTGACGCCCCGAGCTCACAGCGAGGCAGAGCATGGGCTCGGCCACCCCCATAAATCAGGTGGGTGCAGATGCCCACTGCCAGACCTCAGGGTTTGGTCTGTGGGGATTCGGGGGTTCAGTCTGTGGGAATTCATTGGGACCGTCCCGCTTTTGCCTTGTCTGCTCCCACTGGGAGTGCAGGGACTTGCCTTTGGCTGGTGGTAACTGTTCTGTCATTGCTGAAGTAACATCTGATCCTGCTGCCACAAGCCCCCACAGTTTGGGGGACAATCAAGCACAGAGTGTGACATCCCTTCCCATAACTGCAGGGAAGCCATTCAATCTTGGTGTAATCTGGGGTTCCCCTCTTGGGGCTTGCACAGGCTCCTGGGGCTGCCAGATGCCCCTTGGGACGAGCGTCCCAGGACGGTGGGGGTTCAACTGGGAGGTGAATGCAGCGTGGGAAGGAGGGGAGGGCTGGAGCTTGGTGTCGGGGATGGAGCAGGAGTGCTCCAACACAGATTTGGAGTGCAACCAGCAAGGGCAAGTGGCCCTGAGAGCTTCAGCAGGGCCTGGGAGGGGGAGCGGCTCCTCCGAGATGTCCCCAGGCAGGGAGCAGGGGGGCTCAGTGTCCCCTAACCCCCGTCCTCTCCCTGTGCAGTGCCTCCCCACCACCCTGTGGTCTGCTGCTCCTCTGCGGGACCCCAGATCTGTACCAAGAGGCCCGGCCGTGGCAGGACCCTCCTCAGCAGCCAGCGCAAGAGGAGGAAGTCAGCAACGCCGGACCCTAAGGAGAAGCAGACCTGTGGTAAGAGCCTCTGGGGGGAGGGGGGGGGGGCAAGGGGTGTTGGGGGTCCCAGCCCCATGCCAGAGTACTCACCGCCCTCCCCGCTTCCTTCAGATATCCGCCTGCGGGTCCGAGCTGAGTACTGCCAGCATGAGACAGCGCTTCAAGGCAATGTCTTCTCCAACAAGCAGGACCCCTTGGAGCGTCAGTTTGAGCGCTTCAACCAGGCCAACACCATTCTGAAGTCCCGGGACCTGGGCTCCATCATCTGTGACATAAAATTCTCAGAGCTCACCTACCTCGACGCGTTCTGGCGTGATTACATCAACGGCTCTTTGCTGGAAGCCCTCAAGGGCGTCTTCATCACGGACTCGCTCAAACAAGCCGTGGGCCATGAAGCCATCAAACTGCTGGTCAATGTGGATGAGGAGGATTACGAGGTCGGGCGCCAGAAACTCCTGAGGAACTTGATGCTGCAGACGGCTCCCTGACTGCCTGATGGCTGCTCGGTGGGATCCAAGCTTTTTCCTTCTTTTTTTTTCTTTTTTTTTTTTCTAAAAGAAAAGGAAAAGATGATCGGGACCCCCACCCGGTACTGTGCAACTCTGGGTTCAGAGCCGGGCTGGAGCCACGGGGAGCGCCAGAGGCTTACATGTTTCCTCACCCCTTTCCTGTCCTGTCCCTTCCTCTCTCACTTTGTTTTCCTTTTTTCTCTTTTATTTTGTATCCATTAAAAACAAAAAGGCAAAAATCCCGCCTGGGGCATGTCAGTGACAGGGCTGGGCGAGCTGGGGGTGGGGGGAGGTGGTTGGTGGAGGTTTGTACTGGGATGGGCTCAGCCCTGTGGTGCCCATGCCAGGTTCGGGGGTGGCTTTGTCTCCCTCCTGCCCTTGTGTCACCGTCCTGGCGGGCTCTGTGTGCTGGGAGCTGCCCTGCAGGTAGTGCTATTCCCCACCCCGTTTCTCCCTCAAATAACAACCCCCCCCATTGCCTCAGTGGGTTTCTCAGGAGTAAAACCGTCCCCGTGGCGTCCCCTGGACCATGTGCCTTCGTGTCCCCCTCCCCTGCGGGGGCCCGGGGGGGAGGACCAGTGCCGAGGGATGCCCCGAAATCTCTTGCCTGTCCCCCTGCCTCTTCTCTCCCCTCCATGGCTGCCTGGCTCTGTCCCTCCCCTCTCCAGCTGGCAACTGGGACAAACTGGGACAAGGGGCAGGTTGGGGCAGCATGATCTGCCTGTTGCTGGCAGCAGGCAGCTGAGCCTCTGCCTGCACGTGTTGGAGGGCAGCTGGCAGTGTGCAGTGCGTGGCTGCCTGGCCCATGCCTTGGCTCCCTGTCCCTGGAGAGCCCCCAAAATGGCTGTCCCCCGCCCCCATCTGCTGCCTGTGGGTCCTTGGGGTGAGGGGATTTTTTTCCAGCTCCATCCTGGTTTTGTGTTTTTTTTCTCCCCATCCCTGCTCGGCTGCTGGGGGGTACAGACCCCCTCCTGGGTAGGGGGCAGCTCCCCGGGACTCATGGTGTGTGTGCCCCCCCTCCCCTGCCCTGGGGCACGCAGCCCCCCTCTGCTTATGGACGATTCTGGCACAACTTGGTGTAATTTCTGTGACTTCTGTATTTTTTAAACTTCAATATAATGGTCATATTCCCTGTGTAGCTTTCGGGTTTCTTGAAATAAACATCTACCGCAGTGCCTGGCTGGCTCCTTCTGCCCCTGCCTGTGCTGGGGGACCCCTGACCCCCCCCAGCACTATGGGAGCTTGAGGGGGGAGACACTTCTGGCTGCAGCACAGGGGGCCAGGGAGCCCTAAGCCCATCTTGCTGCTGCATTTTGGGGAGAAACAGTCTGAAACAGAGCAGCTCTGGCCCTGCTCTGGATTTTACCACACCAGGGAGGGGCTCATGGCACTGGCGCCAGCCCCATGGCCGCCACACTGCCATAGAGGTCAGGCCGGCGGTGGCTGTGCACTGGGATCTCCTGGCGGATGCGGCGCAGGTAGTCGAGGTCGATCTCGGCGTAGCAGAGCCCAGTTCCCTCATGGCACTGGGCCACCACGGCACCCCAGGGGTCCACCACCAGTGCGTGGCCATAGGATGTCCGGTGCTCGTGGTTCTTCCCAGTCTGGGCAGCTGCCACCACGTAGCACTGGCTCTCGATGGCCCGGGCCCGCAGCAGCACCTGCTGGGGGATGTGGCACTGTTGGTGGTGCTGGACCACAGCCCCGGGTAGGGGGGAAATGGGGCAGAGAGTGGGGTTTGGGTGGGGGCCCCACAGCTGGGCTGGCTGTGCCACCTGCCCCTTAAATAGCCAAAAAAGAGGCTTTTTGTCTTAAATTTGCCCCTCTTGGCTGTAGGATTCATCCCTGTGTGCTTGCTGCTGGAGATGATTCGGGTGAGGGCTCAGCCCCAAGCTGCCAGCCCCCGGAGTGTCCCCAGCCCAGCAGAGGACAAGGGACAAGCAGCAAGAGCTGCCTGGAGCAGGGCACGTGGCCAAGGGAGAGGCTGGGAGGGCCAGGGCCAAGCTCACCTCCCAGTGTGCCGAGCCTGTGGGGACGGTGAAGGCTGAAGGGTAGGTGAGGATCTCGGCGCCGGCATGCCGCAGTGCTAGCGAGATCTCGGGGAAGCGCAGGTCATAGCAGATGGAGAGGCCGAGCTGGCAGGGGGAAGGAAGAGACATCAGTGAGGACATGGCGCCTGGGCAGAGGTGAGGGGACGTGGTGCTAGAGCCAGGGGAGCCCCTTGCCCCGCAGGGACCCCAAACATCCCCAGAGGTGCCCATCTGTCCCATACCTTCCCAGCTGGTGTGCTGATTGGGGCCACAATCTCGGTACCAGGATTGGTGAAGCTGCTCTCCTTCATGGTGACACGTCCCTCCAGCTCCACGTCACACAGGTGGGTCTTCCTGTAAGTGGCCACGATGTTACCTGGGGACAAGAGGGTGTGAGGGGGGGACATCCGTGGGAGCTGGGGACCCCAGGTTGGTGGGGCAGGGCCGGGGGCTCTCACCTGCAGGGTCCAGCAGCACATGGCAGTTGTAGATGCGCTGCGTGGTTGGCCAGTCCTGGCCGCGCTCATGGAAGCCGCCCAGGGACAGCCACACGCCGTACTCCCTGGGGAGAGGAACCTGCGGTCACCCTGGCTCTGCCAGCGATCCTGCAGCCAGCACCAGTGGCTCCGTCTCCGCCACCCCGTGAGGGGGTCCCCATCGGTACTTAGCCAGCTCGGCGTAGCGTCCCATGAGGTCCCCGTCCAGTCCCTCGGCCAGGCTGAGGGTCTGTGCCGTGTTGGAGCCGATGTAGTCGAAGCCCTCAGGGAGGAAGACGAGGCAGGCGCTGCGATGTGCGGCCTCCCGCACCAGCCCGGCACAGACGGCAAAGTTCAGCTCCTTGTCGGGTGTGGAGGTGACTTGGCCCACGGCCACCAGCGGCTTCAGCGTCGGGGGGTCCGCCATGGCGTGGGGCAGGTGCGGGGAGCTGTGGCACAGCGTGGGGTACCTGCCCAGGGTACCGGAGCTGTGCAGCCATCTCGGGGTGCACGGGGGGGCTGGGAGCAGGCAGCGCAGCAGAGTCCAGGGCACCGCTCTCAGCCTG
>NW_010972655.1:200825-201815 GCF_000737465.1 Haliaeetus leucocephalus
GGCAGGAGCAGCGGGGCCTGGCCTCGAAGGCGGCAGAGCTGGAGCTGGAGCTGAACGAGCACAGGTGGGGTGGGATGGCATGGCATGGCATGGCATGTCTGGGCCGCGGGGGCCTTCGCCGCACTCCCTCACCCTCCTCTTCCTCCCAGCTTGGTCATCGAGACGCTGCGGGAGGTGGATCCCACGCGGAAGTGCTACCGCATGGTGGGCGGCATCTTGGTGGAGCGCACCGTCAAGGAGGTGCTGCCCGCCCTGGAGAGCAACAAGGAGCAGGTGAGGGGCGGCCAAGGACCCCCCCGGGATCCCCCCGGGGACCCCCCGGTTCCTCCACGACCCCTCTCTCTTCCCCACCCCCTTTTTTTTTTCTAGATCAGCAAAATAATTGAGACACTGAACCAGCAGCTGCAGGCGAAGGGTCGGGAGCTGAACGAGTTTCGGGAGAAGCACAACATTCGGCTGGGGGGCGAGGATGACCCCAAGCAGCCCCCCAAGGAGGGGGCCGAGGGGGCTGGGGCCAAGGGCAGCTCAGCTGGCGTCTTGGTCTCCTAGCTCGCCTGCCCTCCCCGCCCCCCCGCCTTGTTATTTAGCTTTGCTCCTCTTGTGTTTTTGTTAAATAAACGTGGGTTTTTTTTCCTTTGGTCATGGGCCAAGCGTGGGCGCTGAGGGTGGCTGCCGCTTCCCAGGCTCTGGTGGGTGGGGGATGGGGGGCAGGAATAGCAGGGTGCAGCCGCTGGGGAAGGCCAGAACAGGGCCGGGACCCCCCACACCCCTGGCTTGGCTTGCCACAGGTGACCCAGTATCACCGTCCCCCTCTCCTGGAGAGAGGTGGCACTTCGGGGGCAATGCGGTGGGCAGGTGGTGGCACCGGGCTGGCCTGGACCACTGGTTTCTTGTTCTGGCCACCAGAAATGCTCTGTGGTGCTTCCCTGGGTGCGGTCGCCAACAGCTTGCCCCCCCCGGACTCCCCCCGGCAGCTGTGGGATCACCACC
>NW_010972655.1:202899-207392 GCF_000737465.1 Haliaeetus leucocephalus
CACTCTGGTCTCTCTGCCCTGTCCCTGCCATCCTCCGCTGTCCCCTTGTTCGACCCTCCCCTGCCTTCTCCCTATCCCTATTCCCACCCCGCCATCTTCCCCTGTCCTGTCCTGTCCTGTCTCCTCCCTGCCCCCCCCATGCTGCCCTGTCCCCCCATCTTTTCCTGCCCCTCCAGTCCCCCCCATCCCGTCTCCATCCCCATCTCATTGGTGGCCTTTCCTGAGCGTGGGGGCAGCGGGGGTGCGGGTGGGGGACCCAGTGCTTCGAACGGGGAAGCCCCTCTCGGTGGAGCTGGGTCCTGGCATCCTGGGCTCCATCTTCGATGGGATCCAGCGTCCACTGCGGGACATCGCCCAGCTCACCTGCAGCATCTACATCCCACGGGGCACCAACGTCCCCGCGCTGCCCCGGCACCTCGCCTGGGACTTCACCCCCAGCAAGGATGTCCGGGTGCGTGTCACCACATGCCTCCTGGGGATGCGGGGACAGACACCCCTTCTCCCAGCACCCCTGGAGGGGACGCAGCCTGTCCCCATTGGGGTCCCGCATCCTCACGGCCACCCCCACCCTCCAGGTTGGGAGCCACGTCACCGGTGGTGACATCTACGGGACGGTGGCTGAGAACTCTCTCATCCAGCACAAGATCATGGTGCCACCCCGCAGCCGCGGCACCGTCACCTACATCGCACCCCCCGGGCACTACAGCGTCTCGGTAAGGGTGGGAGGCCGGTGATGGGCGGCGGGGTGGTGGGTGTCAGGGTCCCCTGTCCCCACTGCCCTGCCCGTCCCTCCTGTACCCCCCGCAGGACGTGGTGCTGGAGCTGGACTTCCAGGGCAGTGCAGAGAAGCTGACCATGCTGCAGGTCTGGCCGGTGAGACAGACCCGGCCTGTGGCCGAGAAGCTGCCGGCAAATCATCCGCTGCTGACAGGCCAGCGGGTGCTGGACGCCCTCTTCCCGTAGGGACTGGGACCGGGGTGGGGGGCAAGGGTGGGAGATGGGGACAGGGATGGGGATGGAGATAGGGCTGGAGATGGGGATTGGGGACAGGGATGGGGACAGGGATGGGGACAGGCTTGGGGGTGGGGAACAGGGACAGAGATGGGGCTGGGGACAGGGACAGGGCTGGGGACAGGGGACAGCAATGTGAGACAGGGATGGAAGTGGGGATAGGGCTGGAAATAGGAACAAGGGACAAGGATGGGGATGGGGGACAAGGATGGGGGATGGGGACAGGGATGGGGACATAGACAGGGTTGGGGCTGGGAACAGGGACAAGGGTGGGGACAGCCCTGCTGGGGAAAAAGGGGACAGTGGGAGGGCTGGTGGGTGACACTTGGGGGGGTCACAATCACTCCAGACAGTGCCCAGGAGAGATGGGGACAGGGACGGAGATGGGGGTCCCTCCCATCTCCATGGGGATGTAGCTGGGTGGTGTGGGGGGACTGTCCCCCCTCTGCAGCCGCCACTCTCAGCTGTCCCCACGTGTCCCCATCCCCAGGTGTGTGCAGGGTGGCACCACGGCCATCCCGGGCGCTTTTGGCTGCGGCAAGACTGTCATCTCTCAGTCCCTGTCCAAGTACTCCAACAGTGACATCATCGTCTACGTGGGCTGTGGCGAGCGGGGCAACGAGATGTCTGAGGTCCTGCGGGACTTCCCCGAGGTGGGGATGGGTGGCATGGTGATGGGGTGACGGTCAGCTGGGTGCTGCGGGGCTGGTGGCCGGGTGGTGACGGTGACGCTGTCCCCAGCTCACCATGGAGGTGGACGGGAGGACAGAGACCATCATGAAGCGCACGACGCTGGTGGCCAACACCTCCAACATGCCGGTGGCCGCCCGTGAAGCCTCCATCTACACCGGTGGGCTGGGGACCGCCGTGGTGGGGGGTGTGTGTGCAGCACATGTGAGTGTGTGTGGCATGTGTGAGTGTGCATGCATGCTGTGGGGCCACTTGTGCACCCAGCCATGTGCATGGATGGGTGCACAGAAAGGCAGCCATGAGCTTGCTGGAGCGCGCGCCAAGTGTGCAAGGGGTGCACACCGAGGGCGTGAAGGCTGTGCCAAGCGTGCGAGCCATGTGCCGCCGGCACAGGCATCACGCTCTCCGAGTACTTCCGCGACATGGGCCACCACGTCAGCATGATGGCCGACTCCACTTCCCGCTGGGCCGAGGCACTGCGCGAGATCTCGGGGCGCTTGGCCGAGATGCCGGCGGGTGAGCCCTGGTCTCGGGGTGGGAGGAACCCCTCGCCCCTCCGCTAGGTCATGGTGAGGGGCTCCGGCCCCCCTGGTGACGCCACGCTCCCCTCAGACAGCGGCTACCCTGCGTACCTGGGTGCCCGCCTGGCATCATTCTACGAGCGTGCGGGGCGAGCGCGTTGCCTGGGGTCCCCTGCCCGTGAGGGCAGCGTCAGCATCGTCGGCGCGTGAGTGGGGGGGGCTACGGCGAGGAGGGACGTGGCGTGGGGGACCCCCACTCTGGCCACCCTGCCAAGCCCCCTACCCGCTGTCCCCTGCAGCGTGTCCCCACCGGGAGGGGACTTCTCAGACCCCGTCACCTCGGCCACACTGGGCATCGTACAGGTGAGTGGGATGCACCAGGGACCCCCCATCCAGGCATGACCATCCCTGACAACCCCCACCCCGTGCCCTCCCAGGTTTTTTGGGGGCTGGACAAGAAGCTGGCACAGCGTAAGCACTTCCCCTCGGTCAACTGGCTGATCAGCTACAGCAGGTACCTGCGGGCGCTGGAGTCCCACTACGAGGGTCTGTACCCCGAGTTCCCCACCCTGCGCAGCCGGGCCAGGGAGATCCTGCAGGAGGAAGAGGAGCTGGCCGAGATTGTCCAGTTGGTCGGCAAGGTGGGATACGGGATGGGACAGGGGATAGGGGATGGAGGTGGGATGGATGATACGGGATGGAATTGTGGTAGGGACTGGGATAAGGATGGGATGGGGATATGGGATATGGGATGAGGATGGAGACACAATGGATGGGGATGGAGAAGCGGATGGGGATATGGGATGGTGATAGGAGGGGTTGGGGATGGGGATGAGGATGGAATGGGGGATGAGGAATGGGATCAGGGGTATGGGATGGGATTGGGGTGGGGATGGGGATATGGGCTATGGGATGAGGATGGGAATGGGGGATATGGGATTGGGATGGGATGGATGGGGATGGGGTCATGATGGGCCGGGGATGAGGACATAGGATATGGGGTGAGATGGGGATGGGAATGGGGACACCCCAGACCTGTCCCCCTGCAGGCGTCCCTCGCCGAGGCTGACAAGGTGACGCTGGAGGTGGCGAAGCTCCTCAAGGATGACTTCCTCCAGCAGAACGGCTACTCCTCCTACGACAGGTACGCCTACCGCCCCCGCAGCCCTCCGGCCCCCCTGGTCCCAGCCCTGATCCCCCCCGATGACACCCCCCCCAGGTTCTGCCCCTTCTACAAGACGGTGGGGATGCTGCACAACATGGTCACCTTCTACGAGCTGGCGCGGCACGCCGTGGAGGCCACTGTGCCGGGCGAGCGCCGCATCACCTGGGCCACCATCCGCGAGAGCCTGGGGGACATCCTCTACAAGCTGAGTGCCATGAAGTTCAAGGTGGGTGTCGGGGGGCTGTGACCCCCATTGGGGAGGTGCAGTGGGTGATGCCACCATGTCCCCAGGACCCGGTGAAGGACGGCGAAGCCAACATCACAGCTGCCTTCGCCCAGCTCAACGAGGAGATGCAGGCGGCTTTCCGCAACCTGGAGGACTGAGGCGGGGGCAGGAAAAGGGGGGGGTACGGGATGCGGGGGTCCCCCTGGGACTCCCCCCCCCGTCCAATAAAGGGGCCGAAGTGGCACTTGGCCTCCAGGCGTGGTTTCCCCATGGCGGGTGGAAGCGTCCGGTCCTCCTCCCTCCGCGGGTGCTGGCACCAGACCCTCGCCAGGCGGGCTCAGGGGGGTCCCTTTCCTGCTCCAGCCTGGAAAGGAGAGGAGAGGAAAGCCGGGGGGGTCTGGGGGGGCAGCATCTTCAGGGCCTGGGAGGATTTTGGGGGGTTGATGTGGTGGTTTTGGGATTCAGCAGCCCCCCCAGCAAGAAGCCCCCTTTCTCCATGCTGAGCCCCAGTGGATTTGATGCACGTGGCGGGGACCCCAGTGGAGCCGAACGGCCTGCAGTGGGGTGGCAGTGGGACATGGGAGTGACAGTGACCCCCCTGGGTGGGACATGGGGGTGACAAGGACACTCTGGATGTGACATAGGGGTGACAGTGACCCCCCCGGGCCATCCCTGAGCATCCTCCAGCCGTGGGGACAGTGGTGGGACATGGGCGTCACAGTGACCCCCCTGGGTGGGACATGGGCGTCACAGTGACCCCCCTCCCGGGCCAGAGCTGAGGTGACAACACGGGGTCTCGGGTGGGACACACACGCACACACACAGCCGGGTGCTGTGGGTGCATTTTGGGGCCACCAAGGCAAAGGAGCCACGTGGCTGG
>NW_010972655.1:207402-208579 GCF_000737465.1 Haliaeetus leucocephalus
GACGACGCTGCGGGAGACGGTGGGGCTCGGGGCTGGGGGGGGAGGATGTCCCTGTCCCCGTCCCCGTCCCTGTCCCTTCCCATGCCCCTGTCCCTGTCCCCGTGTCCCCATCCCGGTCCCTGTCCCGTCGCCGAGCTGTCGTGGTGACGGTCCCCGAGTGTCCCACACTGGTGAGTCCCCGCCATGGCCACATCGTGGGACGGTGACAGTCCCCAGGGTCCCCAGTAGTGACCCCCGTGGCTGTGGGACAATGACAATCCCCAGGGTCCCCCAGCAGTGTCCCTGAGGCCGTGGGATGGTGACAGTCCCCAGGGTCCGCCAGTAGTGACCCCCATGGCCGTGGGACGGTGACCATCCCCAGGGTCCCCCAGCAGTGTCCCCCATGGCCGTGGGACGGTGACCATCCCCAGGGTCCCCCAGCAGTGTCCCCCGTGGCCATGGGATGGTGGCAGTCCCCAGGGCCCCCCCAAGGCCGTACCACAGGTCGGTGCCATGTGCTGGTGACAGTCCCTGTTGTCCCCAGGCCCCCTGGCGCTGGGCCCCTGCCATGGCCCAGCTGAGCCGGCCGCGGGCCATGGTGACACCTCGGAGGTCTGCGGGCTGTGCCACAGCCCCCACCGGGGCTGGGCACAGGCCAACGGCACACTGGGTGCCAGCATCACCCTGGGGTGCCCCTTGGTGGGTGCCCCCCTGGGCCAGCTGCGGGCCATGCACTGGCACTTCTGGGGTGACCCCGTGGGCCCCAGTGCTGCCATCTGCAGCCAGAGCTGTGGCCACCCCCACTGCGGCCCACCCTACTGCAACTGCACCGCGCTGCCGGCACCCACTGACACCCCAGGGGTGCTGGTCCTGCGGCGCCTGCGGGATGAGGACGCTGGCACCTACACCTGCCTGCTGCTGGGCGAGGACGACTGTGCCTGCGGGGAGGTGATGCTGCTCCTCAGCGGCGGTGAGCCCCTCACCCTGGCGTCGGGGCTGCGGGGATGGTGGGAGCCCCTCACCCTGGCATTGGGGCTATGGGGATAGTGGGTGGTGGGAGCCCCTCACCCTGGTGTCGGGGCTGTGGGTGCTGTGGGGATGGTGGGTAGTGGGAGCCCCTCACCCCGGCTTCGGGGCTGCAGGGATGGTGGATGCTGGGAGCCCCTCACCCTGGCATTGGGGCTGTGGGGATGGTGGG
>NW_010972655.1:209420-209877 GCF_000737465.1 Haliaeetus leucocephalus
GTCCCCAGCCCGGTGGCCGCAGGGTCCCCAGCTCACCCGGGACTGATCCTGCCTATGGTGATGGCACCCGCTGTCCCCAGGGTACTGGAGGGGACACTGGGATTGGGGGGGGGGGCAGGGGGGGGGGCCGGCTGGGTGGCTTGCCCCCCCCCCCCATTGCCACCCCAGCGGGGACAAGCTTTTGCCGTGTCAGCACCCGGGTGACAGCAGCACCCAGAGCCTTCCCTGCATTGTGTCCCCAACAATGGCACTGCCACGTGCCCGCACGGCCTCGACACCCCCCCTGCTGCCCAGGGCCCCCGTCCCCATCCCAGAGGGACAGAAGGACAGAGGCACAGGCGGCCATGGGGCACACAGCTGGTGGGTGCTGAAGGCAGGTGAGTGGCTGGGGGTGGGTGCCTGGGAGGGGTCTGTCCCCCATTCCCCACCCGCCTCCCGGGGGTCCCACCCCTGGGTC
>NW_010972655.1:210144-211646 GCF_000737465.1 Haliaeetus leucocephalus
CCCCAGAGATGTCCCCACGATTGTCCCCCGTGTCCCCTGGTGCTGCCTCCACCCCCCCCGGGGGTGGCAGCAGCCCCCACAGCCCATCCCTGGTGCAGGGGGATGCCGGCGGGCGGGGGGCTGCTCTGCGGGGCCAGCGGCCTGGCCCTGCTCCTGGCCGCCACCGCCACCCACTTCTGGCTGCAGCGCCGGGCGCCCGGTGGCACCGCCAACCTCGGGCTGTGGCGAACCTGCCTCGGGGGGCACTGCCGCCCCCACCCCGGCACTCCGGGTAGGCACCGGGTGAGATGAGCTGTGCCCAGCCTCTGTGGGGTGGGGATGGGGGGGGAGCACTGCTGTGCTGAGCTGTGCCTGGTCTCTGTGGGGTGTGTGGGGTCACTGCTGCACTGAGCTGTGCCCAGCCTCTGTGGGGTGGGGAATGGGGGGAGTTCTGCTGCACTGAGCTGTGCCTGGCTTCTGTGGGGTGGGGTTGGGAGGGGTCACTGCTGCATTGAGCTGTGCCCGGCCTCTGCAGGCAAGGTGTGGGGGCTGTGTTCTGGGTGTGTACTTGCTTGGTGTCCTGTGTCCCCAACACCTGTGTGTGTCCCCCACCAGCCTTATGGGAGGCCACACGGGTGCTGATGCTGCTCTCAGTGCTCACTGCCACCGCCGGCCTCGCTCTGGGGCTCTCCATCGTGGCCAGTGCTGCCCGGCGGGCGCGTGCCCGCATGGCTGGTGTCACCCTGCTCCTGGCTGGTACGTGGGGATGGGATGGGGGGGCGGGGCTGGGGCACACGGAGCTCAGGGACTGTCCCCAGGGGAGTCACTGCTGCATTGAGCTGTGCCCAGTCTCTGCAGGCTGAGCTGTGCCCAGTCTCTGCAGGCTGAGCTGTGCCTAGCCTCTGCCTGCCTGGCTGGGGGCTCGCAGGCTGGGCTGGCCCGTGCTGCCGACCCATCCCCTCTGCCCGCAGGTCTGCTGGCACTGCTGGGGCTGGGGGTGTACACGGCTGGCACGCTGAGCCTCCTGGGGCCAGCCCGTACCGCCTGGCGCTTCTCCTGGTCCTACATCCTGGGCTGGGTCGCCGTCGTCCTCATCGGCTCAGCAGGTAGCAGCACCCGCAGGGCCTGGTCACTGCTGTGCTGAGCTGTGCCCGGTCTCTGCAGGGCTGAGCTGGGGCCAGCCACGTGCCGAGAGCACCCACAGATGGGGGGCAGCAGGGAAGGCTCCCCCACACCCACACTGAGCCGTCCCCGTGCCCCACGGGCTCCTCTCTCCCCCAGGGCTTTTCCACCTCTGTGCCGCTGCCAAGGACCCGTCTCCAGAGAGCTCTGAAGTGGCGGGTGCCTGAGGGGCCCCAGCCGCCTCGGGGGGGGTCCCCGCTCCCGCCCTCACCCTCCTCCCCGCAGGAGTCGGGTGGGTGCACCCTGGGATGCAGGTCACTGCTGTGCTGAGTTGTGTCCAGTCACTGCTGTGCTGAGTTGTCCCTGGTCTCTGCAGGGCTGAGCTCCCCCTGCTCTCCCAC
>NW_010972655.1:212201-212556 GCF_000737465.1 Haliaeetus leucocephalus
GCTGGGGGGGGGCGAGCCGCGGGGGCGGGGGCCCGGGCAGGGCCCGCGGGGAGCGGAGGGTGTGCGTGTGCGTGAGTGTGAGTGTGCGTGTGCGCACACGCGCGTGTGTGTGTACGTGTGTGCGCTCGCGTGTGCACCTGTGGCTCCGCGCACCTGTGGCCGCGTGTGTGTCCGTGTGCGCGTGACCGTGTGCGTCCGTGTGTCTCCGTGTCCCGTGCGTGTGTCCGTGTCCGTGTCCCCGCGCCGTGCCGTGCCGGGGGTTGCGCCGTGGGCGCCGCACACGCGGGTGCGCGCACCTGTGCGCGTGTCCGGGTGCGCGCACCTCCGGGGAGCGGGCCGGGGGGGGAGGGGGGCG
>NW_010972655.1:212887-217694 GCF_000737465.1 Haliaeetus leucocephalus
GCCTCGCACGCGCGCATGCGGCTGCTGGGCGGACGGGGATATGGGACCGTGTGGGTGAGCGTGCGGGAGGAGATGGGAGCATATAGGAGCGAGCGTAAGCGTGCAAGCAGGCCTGTGTGTGAGCGTGCGTGAGCGTGCCCAAGCGTGTGTGAGCGTGCCCAAGCACGTGCGAGCATGGGTGGACCTGCCTGCGTGTGTGTGAGGGTGCCCAAGTGTGCGTAAGCGTGCATGAGCATGCACAGGTGTGTGCAAATGTCTGTGAGCATGCCCAAGCATGTCTGAGTGTGCCTGCACATGTGTTAGCGTGCCCAAGTGTGCATGAGTGTGTCTATGCTGGCGTAAAGGATGCCCAAACGTACAGGAGCATGTACAAGTGTGCAGAAGCATGCCCGAGCGTGCAGGAGTGCGCATGACTGTGTTCAAGAGGTGCAAATGTGCCCAATCATGATGAGTATGTGTGAGCACACTCAAGCATTCACAAGTATCTCCAAGCATGTGTGAGTGTGCATGAGCGTGCATGAGCACGTTCAAGCACACATGAGTGTGTCCAGGGGTGCACAAGCATGCATAAGCATGTACAAGCATGCTTGAGCATGCTGGAGGGTGCCCAAGTGTGCATGAGCATGCTTGTGCATGTGCAAGCGTGCCTAAACACGTGTGAGTGTGCCCAAGCGTGCCTGAGTGTGTGCAAGCATGAGCATGTCCAAGTGTGCACGAGCGTGCCCAACCATGCCCAAAGCATATCCAAACATGCACAAGCATGCATGAACGTGCTGAAGTGTGTGTGCACGTGTGTGAGCACATCGAGCACATGTGAGCATGCGGAAGCTTGCCTGAGTGCTCATAAGTGTGTGTGAGCGCACTCAGGCACGCATGAGCATAGAGTGCACCCATGAGTGTGTCCAAGCAAGCCCAAGTGTGCCCAAGCCCGTATGAGTGTGCACAAGCATGCCTGAGCACACATGAGTGCGCTCAAGCACGCCTGAGTGTACAACTGTGCCTGAGTGTACCTGAGGATGTGTGAGTGCACCAAGGAATGCAGGAGTGTGCCCAACCATGCCTGAGCCTGCACAAGTGTGCATGAGTGTGTGCAAATGCACCTAAGTGATTGTGGGCACGCCCAAGGATGCGTAAGCGATTGTAAGCACAAGTATGCATGAGCATGCACAAGCGTGCCTGAGTGTGTGCAAGTGTGCCCAAGTGTTCCTGCATGTATGTGAGTGCACCTAAGCATGCATGAGCATGCACAAGCACAAGTGTCAGCAAGCGTGCTCAAGTGCGCCCAAGTGTATGTGAGTGCGCCTGAAGAAACGTGTAAGCATGTGCAAGCACAAGTGTGCCCAAGCATGCCTGTGTGTATGAGTGCACCCAAGAATGCATGGGTGTGAGTGCAAACACAAGTGTACATGAGCGTGCCCAATCATGCCTGAGTGTACGTTAGCGCAGCCGAAGAAAGGCCTGGATGTGTGCAAGCACAAGTGTGTGCAAGCGTGCTGGAGCGTGCGCAAGCGTGCCCAAGGGTTCTTGCATGTATGTGAGTGCAAGCGCAGCTGTGCCCAAGCATGCCGGAGCATGTGCAAGTGTGTCCAAGTGTCCTTGCAAGTATGTGAGTGCAAGCACGAGTGTGCCCAAGTGTGCGGGAGCGTGCGCAAGCATGCCCAAGTGTTCTTGCATGTATGTGAGTGTAAGCACAAGTGTGCCGAAGCGTGCCCAAGGGTTCTTGCATGTATGTGAGTGCCAGCATGAGTTTGTGCAAGCGTGCCCAGGTGTTCTTGCATGTATGTGAGTGCAAGCGCAAGTGTGCCCAAGCGTGCGAGAGTGTGCGCAAACGTGCCCAAGTGTTCTTGCATGTATGTGAGTGCAAGCACAAGTGTGCCCGAGCGTGCCGGAGCGCGTGCAAGTATGCCGGAGTGTTCTTGCTTGTGTGTGAGTGCTGTGTGCGTGCACGGCAGCAGCCGCGCGCCGAGCGAGCGTGCGGGTGCCAGCCTGGGTGCCCGCAGGCTGCCGCTCGGGGGTGGTGGAGGTGGAGCGCAGCGTGACGGCGGTGCTGGGCCAGGACGTGGTGCTGCCATGCCGGTACCGGGCGCAGGAGCAGGAGCAGGTGGTGCAGGTGACCTGGCTGAAGCGGGGCCCGACGGGGCAGAACGCCGAGGTGGCCGTGCTCAACCGGCAGCACGGGGAGCATGTGCAGGAGCCCTACGCTGGGCGGGTGCTGCGGCGGGCGGACGGGGCGCTGGAGGATGGCGCCATCATCCTGAAGAATGCCGTGCAGGGGGATGAGGGTGACTACGAGTGTCACCTCATCACCTTCCCCCTGGGCAGCTTCGAGGGGCGACTCACCCTCAAGGTGCTGGGTGAGTGCCCGGGGAATGGGGCGGTGGGCATGGGTGGTGGGGAGGGGGCAAGGGCCATGGAGTTGTAGGCGATGGGCATGGGATCCTGAGGATGGAGTGATGGGGTGATGGGCATGGGGTGGTGGGGAGGGGGTGATGGGCCGGGGCAGTGGGCACAGGACAGCAGGTGATGGGCAATGGGCGTGGGGCAGCAGGCACGGGGTGATGGGTATAGGGTGGTGGGGAGGGGGCAATGGGTGTGGGGTGATGGGTGGTGGGGAGGTGGTGATGGGCACAGGACAGCGGGCAATGGGCGATGGGCACGGGGTGGTGGGGAGGGGGTGATGGGTGGTGAGGAGGAGGCAACGGGCACAGGACAGCAGGCAATAGGTGGGCGATGGGCACGGGGCAATGGCATGGTAGGCACAGGGCGATGGGGTAACGGCTATGGGGTGGTGGGCAACGGCGACAGGTGCAGGGCAATGGGCATGGGGCAATGCAAATGGGTACAGGGCGCTGGGCACAGGGGAACTGGTACTGGGCACCCAGTAAGTCACGCTGGGGACACGGTTGGGGCAGGCGGGTCTGGGGTCACCGGCACGGTGGAGCCCAGCAGCAGAGGCAGCACCCACAGGTGCCAATGCCGGCATGGGTCTGACACCGGTGCCCCCCGTAGTGCCGCCGCTGCCCATCCTGAACCCAGGGCCGCCGCTGGAGGAAGGTCAGGGCCGGACGCTGGCGGCCTCGTGCACGGCGGAGGGCAGCCCGGTGCCCTCAGTACGCTGGGAGACGGAGGTGCGTGGCACCAACGCCACGCGCCGCTCGGCGCACGCCCGCTCCGCTTCTGTCACCAGCGAGTTTTTCCTGGTGCCTGGGCGCAGCATGAACGGCAAGAGCCTGACCTGTGTGGTGGCCCACCCTGGCCTGCGCCACGAGAAGAGGATCACCCACCTCCTCAGCGTCGCCTGTGCGGCACTGGGGCATGGGGGGGGTGGAAGGATGAGGAGGGCATGGGGGGCACTGGGGATATGGGGAGCATGGAGGGCACAGGGGGGACATGATGGGCACTGGGGACATGGGGGTAATGGGGGATGCTGAGGGTCATGCGGGGCACGAGGGCCATGGAGGACGTGGGGAGGATTGAAGGACATGGGGGCCATTGGGGACATGGAGAATACTGGGGGATGCCGGGGACATGGGGGACATGGAGGGCACTGGGGACGTGATGGGCATGGGGGGCACTGAGGGATGTGGAGGATGTTGGAGACACGGCGGGCACTGGGGACATAGTGGGCACAGGGGGCATTGAGGGTCATGGGAGGCATTGGGGACATGGGGATCGTGGGTGTCACTGGGGGTGTTGGGGAGATGGAGGGCACTGAAGGACATGGGGGGCACCGGGGAGATGGAGGGTCGTGGGGACATGAAGGACGTGGGAACTAGGTTCACATGGGGGACATGGGTGGCAGGGAGACATGGAGGGCATTGGGGGACATTGGCATGGAGGACTTTGGGGACATGGAGGGCGAGGTGTTGGGAATGGAGGGGACAGGGAGGACGCTGGGGACGTGGGGGAGATAAGAGGCACAGGGGGCACACTGGGGACATGGGGGGCACAGCAGGACTGTGGGGACACGGGGATCATCCCTGCTCGTCCCCTCACTGTCCCCTTGTCCCCAGACCTGTCGGATGCCTCGGTGCTGGGGCACACAGAGGAGTGGCAGGAGGGCATGGAGGGGGCCACTCTGACCTGCCTGGGGGATGGCAACCCACCCCCCACGTACAACTGGACACGGTGAGGACTGTCCCCATCCCCTCCGCCTGGCCCCGGCCCTGCTGTCCCCCTCTGCACGTGTGTTAGTGTCCCTGCCGCATCCCCACGTGCCTCCCTGTTCCTGCCATGGTGTCCCCTTGCCCGTGTCCGTGTCCCCGCCGTGTCCCCTGTGCACTTCTGTGTCCCTGCCAGGTCTCCAGAGCACATTCGTGTCCCTACTGTGTCCCCTACCTATGTCCCTGCCCTGTCCCCTGCCTGTGCCTGTGCCCCCACCATGTCCCCCCTGCCCGTCCTGGTGTCCCCTGCCATATTCCCTGCCTGTGCCAGTGTCCCTGCTGCATCCTCCCTGCCCATGCCCATGTCCCTGCTGCATCCCGGCTGCCTGTGCTGGTGTCCCTGCCATGTCCCCTGCCTGTGCCCATGTCCTGGCCATGTCCCATGTCCCTGCCACATCCCAGCTGCCTGTGCTGGTGTCCGTGCTGTGTCCCCTGCCATGTCCCCCATGCCCACATGCCTGCCATGCCCCCCTGCCACGTCCCCACCTGTGCCCGTCCCCACCGTGTCCCTGCCCAGGCGTGCCCGTGCCGAGGGCCGTGGCGGCGGCGAGCGCGGCAGGTGGTGCCATGCCCAGGCAAGCCCTGCCAGGGCCGGGGCAGGGCGTCAGCCGTGGGAACTGGCAACCCCGGCTTTGATGGCGGCG
>NW_010972655.1:217704-229362 GCF_000737465.1 Haliaeetus leucocephalus
CCGCCGCCCGCCCGCACCCGCCCAGGCACGCCGGGGGCTGATGGTGCTGCCACGCCGCAGGCTGAACGCCCCGCTGCCCGCCGGCGTGCGGGTGAAGGGGGACACCCTCGTCTTCCAGCGGCCCCTCGCCGCCGCCGACGCCGGGGACTACATCTGCCGCGTCTCCAACCGCGTGGCCGCCAAGGAGGCACGGGCCAACGTCAGCATCAAGGGCAGGGTGGCAGGTGGGCGCTGCGTGGGGCGTGGGGCACCCATGTACCCCCTGAGGGTGCTGTGGTGGGTGGGTGTTGGGGTGGGGGTCCTGGGTGGTTGGTGGGAGCCTGGCTGGGGGGGGCAGCACCGTTCCACACTGCTTGTGCCTGTCCATCTGTCCCTCCCTGGGCTTTTCTCCATCTGCTCGCCCTTCCTGCCACCCGTCTGTCCCCTCCCAGGCACTCGCCTGTCTACCCATCTGTCCATCTGTCATCCCTCCCTGCCCCCGACTATTCCTATGTCTGTCCATCCACCTGTCCTTCCATTTGTCTGTCCATCAATCCACTGCCCACCACTTCACTCTACCCAACCACCTCTCCTTCTGTTTCTTCCTCCATCCACCCCTTTGTCCATCCATCCATCCCCCTTTCACTTCTCACTATCCATTTGTTCATCCATCCGTACACTCATCTCTCCCTTCATCCTCCTGTCTGTCTACTCATCTGTCTACTCATCCACCCACCTGTCTACTCATCTGTCTACTCATCCACCCATCTGTCCACTCATCCATTTACTTTTCCATCAGTCTAGCTATTCATCTGTCTACTCATCCATCTGTCCATCCATCCTTCCATCATCCATCCTCCTGCCACTTCTCTCCATCCACCCATCCATATCTCTACCTGTTGTTCACCTAACCACCCCCTCGTCCACCTACCCATCCATCCATGCACTCATCCATGGACCCATCCGTCCACCCATGGGCTCATCCATCCATCTGTCCATGGATCATAGAATCATTTAGGTTGGAAAAGATCTTTAAGATCATCGAGTCCAAACAAATGGATGTACTCATCTGTCCATCCATCCATGTATTCATGCATCCACCCACCCACCCATGGACTCACCTGTCTGTCCATCCGTCCATCAGCCCATCCATCCATGGATACACTCATCCATCCTTCCATGGACTCATCCACCCATCTGTCCATGGATGTATGCATCCATCCATCCATTCATCCATGTATGTATTCATGAATCCATCCACCCACTCATCTATGTACTCATCTGTCCATCCACCCATCCATCTATCGACCCCCCCATCAATCATCTCATCCCCCCTCACCCTGCCTGCCCACCCCATGGGTGTCCCCACAGACAATGAGGTGCGCAAGGTGGACCTGGTCTCGGCTTCGGTGGTGGTGGTGGGCGTCATCGCCGCCGTCCTGCTCTGCGTCCTTGTCGTTGTCGTCGTCGTCATGACCCTCTATCACAAGCGCAAGACCAAGCGTATCTCCGAGAAGTAGTAAGAGTCGGGGGGGGGGGGTGGCAGGGGTGGGGGGGGGCAGTGGGAGACATGGGGACCCCATGCTGAGCACCTCCCTCCATGCCCCCAGCGAGGAGGAGCTGACACTCACCCGGGAGAACTCCATCCGCCGCCTGCACTCCAGCCACAGCACCGACACGCGCACACAGGTAGCAGGGGGCCTGGGTGGTGGGGTGCCCAAGGGAGGGGGTCTTGGGG
The DNA here is from genome assembly GCF_000737465.1 of Haliaeetus leucocephalus. Classification (NCBI taxonomy): domain Eukaryota; kingdom Metazoa; phylum Chordata; class Aves; order Accipitriformes; family Accipitridae; genus Haliaeetus; species Haliaeetus leucocephalus. The sequence continues at coordinate 219,422 of NW_010972655.1, forward strand.
TGCCCGGGGTGCTGGGGTGCCTGGGGTGATAGGTGGTGGGATGCCCAAGACAGTAGGACTTGGGGTAGTCTGGGTGATGGGTATTGGGGTGCTATGAGTGTTGGGTGGTGGGGTGCCCGAGGAAGCGGGTCTTGGAGTACCCTGGGTGATGGGTGTTGGGGTGACTGGGGTCATGGATGCTGGGATGCCCAAAGTGATGGGTGTTGGGGTACCCATGGTGATGGGTATCGAGGTGCCTGGGGTGCTGGGTATGGGGGTGTTGAAGGAGGACCAGGAAGCAGGGTGCCCATGGGGCTGGGCAGTGGGGTGCTTGGGAGGAGGTGGGTATCGGGGTGCCCAGGAGGAGCCAGGCCGTGGTGGCAGAGGATGCTGGGTGGGGATGCCCAGGATGCTGGCAGGGCCATGGGGTGCTCAGGAGCTGGGCTGCGGGGTGCTGGGTCTCATGGGGCTGTTTCAGCTGGAGGAGACGCTGCAGCTGCGTGCAGAGAGCCGGCAGGGCAGCCTGCGTGGGGACAGCCTGCGTGGGGACAGCCTGCGCGGCACCAGCATTTGCTCCGCCATGGTGAGAGTTGCGGCAGGGCAGGGGGCGCGGGGGGGCACAGTGGGGCAGGGGACCTGGCTCAGCCCCACACCTGCACCCAGCCCAGGGCTGTGGCTGTCAGAGCGTGTCCTCCAGCTCTGGCATGCTTCTGTGCAGGTGCAACCCCCATCTTCTGGGTGTGCAACCCTCTTCCATGGGTGCAACCTCCCCCTCAGGGTGTTCAAACCCCTTCCACGGGTGCTGCCCCCCCCTTGCACATGTACACCCCCCCTCCACATGTGCACCCCCTTTCATGGGTGCAAATGCCCCTCAAGGTGTTCGAACCCCTTCTGCGTGTGCAACCCCCTCTTGCACGTGCGCAAATCCCACTTTGCACGTGCAGCCCCATCCCAACTTGTGCAGTCCTTCTCCTGGGTGTGCAAAGCCCTCCCACATGCACACACCTTTGCACGCCCGTGTACTGAGCCTTGTGCACCTCCTCGTGCCCTACGGCAGCACCCTGTCCCTGTAGGGGTCCCCGTGGCAGAGGCTGGGTCCCCGGGAGTGTTCATTCATCAGCGGTGAACCCTGCCCTGTCCCTCATCCCCGCAGAGTGAAGAGCCCGAAGGTCGCAGCTACTCGACGCTCTCAACGGTGCGGGAGATCGAGACACAGACAGAGGTGCCGGCAGCGCCGCTGCTGCCCGCCCCGCCGGGGAAGGAGCCAAAGGAGGAGGAGGAGGATGGTGGCAGTGGTGGGGACGACCCCATCAAGCAGGCCATGACCCACTTCGTGCAGGAAAACGGGATGCTGCAGGCCAAGCCCACCACCAACGGCATCTACATCAATGGCCGTGGGCACCTGGTGTGAGCTGGGCAGGGCCGGGGGGGACACCCAAGGGACCCCCGTCCCCCCTATGGCTCCCCCGGCTCTGCCTGCCCACCGGGCTGGCTCCGGTCCCCAGGTGTCACCCTGCTGCTGGCACGGGGTCAGGGACATGCACCGTACCCCCGAACAGGGCTCCGGTCCCCATGTGTCACCTCACTGCTGGCATGGGGTCAGGGACACACACCGTGCCCCTGGATGGGCGCTGGTCCCCAAGTGTCACCTTGCTGCTGGCACAAGGCTGGGGACATTCACCGGTGGCTGGCCAGAGAGGAAGTGACAGCATCCAGGACCCATGGGCGTCAGAGCCGCCAGGCACCCACGGGCGTGGGGACACCCCAAGGACAGGACAGGGGCAGGAACCCCCGGCGGGGATCGGGCCCCCACCCCACCCCCCCAATATCCCTTTGGACTCTGGGTCAGCTCCTTCCTGCGTGGCGCTGGGGACACGCGGCCGTCCCCGCTCGGGACGCGGTTTGCCGGTGGCACTTGGGACGCTTGTGTCCCCTCCCCCATCCCGGCTGCCCCCTCCCCCATCCCGGCCCTCCCAAACCCCCCAAAACCCCATCGTCTCCCCCCAGACTGCTGAGGGGACCCCCCCGGGGCCGGGCCCCCCCCAGGCGCGGGGCTGGTGGCGGGGGTCCCTGGGGACAGCGTGCCCTGCGTGTACATACCTGTATAGGATGGGGGCCCCACTGCCCCCCTGCTGCTGCCCGGCCGCGCTTGTAAATAAACCCCCGCGCGGGACCCTGGGACCCTGTGTCGAGTGCTTCTGGTCTCAGCCAGGGGAGGGACGCGGGTACATGGCGGGGGGCCTGGCACTTTTGGGACACTGCTCCTGTGCAAGGATGGCCACACCTGGGTGCTCCACCTGTGCACCCGTGTGCCGCTGGGCGCGCAGGTGAGCTGCGTGCAAGTGCATGCATGCACGTGAAAGAATGCACAAGCATGCTGAAGTGGGCGCAACCTCATGCAAGCGTGCACGAGGGCACGCAACGCCCAAGCTCACGCAAGCATGCCTGAGCACGCGCAAGCATGCCCAAGCTCATGCAAGCATGCACGAGCACGCGCAAGCCATCACAAGCTCACGCAAGCAAGCATGAGCGTGCACAAGCACGCACAAACGTGCGGAAGCGCGCAGAAGAGCGCACCAGCGTGCGCAAGCGTGCCGCCTGCGCCCTGCCCTGCGGTTTCGACGCGCCGAGGAGCAGGAAGCGGCCTCGAAGGCGGCCGCCGCCTTCCTGCTGCCGCCAACGGGACGCCCCGGGCCCTCGAGGCTGCGTCAGGGCCCCGGGGCCACCGCACTTCCTCCCCGGGGGCCGCTTCCGCTCGCCGCCCGCCTGCCCCGGCCCTCGTCGCTGCCGCCGTGCCGGGGCTCTGGGGCACCCGCGCCCCGCTCGGGCCATGGGCAGGATCTGACCCCACTGCCGGGGGGTCTGCGCCGCCTCCATGTCGCTGGCCCTGAAGGCCCGGCAGAAGGCGAGGCGCAAGGGCGGCACCAAGGAGCGGGTTTTTGGCTGCGACCTCCTGGAGCATCTCCAGCAGTCGGGGCAGGACGGTAAGCGCCCGCTGGCGAGTGCCGCCACCACCCGCGTCCCCCCACCCACGGGGTCCTGCTGAGCCCCCCTCCTTAGGGGTCGCCCCCGCAGCTGCCGGAAGCTGGGAGGGTGCCCGGCAGCGCCACGGGGAGGGGACGGGGGGTGACTCACGCCACGCGGTTGCATCACCAGCAGTTGAGCAAGTGTCACAGCTGGGGTGCCTCCTGGCAAAGCCTCTCCGAGATTTGGGGGGGTCCTGGTGCCTTGGCACAGCTCCAATCTCAGTGTCCCACTGCGGCCCCAAGGGGACGGGGATGGGTGGCCCCAGTCTGCTGGGGGCTCCGCTGCCCCCAGCACCTGAATGTGGCCAGTGACGGGACTGGCTGCCCTGTGGGAACACTGTCACTGGGTACCCCAGGGGGTGGGTGGCCCCAGTCCCCCCTGTCACCCCCGGCTCTTGGCAGGGAGCAGGTCTGGAGCCAGGGGGAGGTGGGCAATAGCGGACCCAGGGGAGGTGGGTGACAGCAGACTCGGGGTGCCCATCCCGCAGTGCCCCAGGTGCTGAGGAGCTGCACTGAGTTCGTGGAGCAGCACGGGGTGGTAGATGGCATCTACCGCCTCTCGGGCGTCTCCTCCAACATCCAGCGGCTGCGGTAAGCAGGGTGGGGCAGGAGGGATGGAGACGGGATGGGGATGGAGATGATGGAGGTGGGATGGAGATGGAGATGATGGAGGTGGGATGGAGATGGAGACAGGAGCGCGTTGGATGGAGATGGAGCAGTTGGGATGGAGACAGGATGGAGATGGTGGAGAAGGGATGGAGATGGAGATGATGGAGATGGAGACAGGAGCAGGTTGGATGAAGATCAGAAGCAGAGGGAGCTGGGATGGAGCTGGAAACCAGACAGGATCAAACAGGAGGGAGACAGGTGGAAGATGGGGATGGGATGGAGATGGGAGCAGACAGGATGGAGGTGGAGACTGGAAGAAGACAGGACTGGGACCGGAAGGGAGGGAGGTGGGGAGGGGATGGAGATGGGACCAGCAAGCGTGGAAACGGGGATGGGATGATACAGGACCAGATGGGATGGAGACAGGGATGGGGTGGACATGAGACCAGATGGGATGGAGGTGGGACAGAGAGGGGGGTGGATGAGAAAGGACCAGACGGGAGAGCAGTGGGATAGGACAGGGCTGGGACCACACAGGAGGAAGATGGGGAGGGAATGGGATGGGAGCAGGCAGACGGAGATGGGGAGAGGACAGGGATGGGACCGGCCAGGCGGGTAACAGGACAGGAGTGGACGGGGCGCAGCCAGCATAGGAGCTGACTCCAGTGCTGTGTTGGCCGGATCCGGCCCTGCTGCTCCCTCATGCACCCCACACCCCCTTCCTTCCCCATCCTGCCTTCCTGCGGCGCTCGCCTCCATCCTGCCCGTCACTGCTTCAGCCCTTCTTTCACTTGTTCCTTTTCTTCCTTTTTCTTCTCTATTTTCTTGTTTATTCTTTCTTTCTTTCTTTTTCTCTTTCATTTTTTCCATACTTGGTTTGGTTTTTTCACTCTTTTGCTCTTTCGGTTCTTCCTCAAGTGTTTCTTTTCTCCCCTTTTCCTGTGTCCCCAAGAACCCCAGCCTTGCCAGCGTCCCCAGCATCCTCAACATCCCCAATGCCCCCTGTGTCCCCAACACCCCCATAATCCCAGTGTTCCCCACATCCCCAGTGTCCCCATATGCCTGGCATCCACAGCACCCCCCATCCCATCCATCCCCCTGTCCCCAGCATCCTGGCCATGCAGCAGAAGGACCAGCAGTTTGCTAAGATCCCCCTGGCCCTGCAGCCCTGCATGCCCCCAGCCGATGGTGCGTCCCTGGCCATGGAGGGGGATGCCGCCCTACCACCCCGGCTGACAAACCCGCCCCTTTTGCAGCCCATCGGGGCTGTGTCTGGTCCTCGGGGACCATAACAGTCCTCGTGTGGCCTTAAGCCCCGCTGGCAGGGACCAGCCGAGACACCCTCCCCACCTCCATGGGTGCGGGGACACCCCAGGGACACATCCTGACCCACCCTAGTGAAAAACCTCCACGGCACAGCAGCTGAACGGGGCCGCGGAGGGGGACCATGCCGTCCCTGTCCCCGTCCCCCCTGCCGAGCCAGCCGCCTCACTCACAGGCAGGAGTTCGACAGTGACCGCTGCCCTGACCTGCAGAAGGATGTCTACCTGCAGGACATCCACTGCGTCAGCTCCCTCTGCAAGGCGTACTTCCGCGAGCTCCCCAACCCTCTCCTCACCTACCAGCTCTACGACAAATTTGCTGTGAGTGTTCCCCTCCCCGGTGCTGCCACCCATCCCCAACCCCAGGAGGTGGCACTTGTCACCCCATCCCTGTCCCCCGGCAGGATGCAGTGGCTATCCAGATGGAAGAAGCTCGCCTGGTGAAGATCAAGGAGGTGCTGAAGGAGCTGCCGGTGCCCCACTATAGGTAGGGGGGACCCCAAACACGGTGTCCCCTGTGGGGATTGCTGTCCCTAACGTGCCCCGGTGTCCGCAGGACCCTGGAGTTCCTGATGAGGCACCTCCTGCACATGGCATCCTACAGCAGCCAGACCAACATGCACGCCAGGAACCTGGCCATTGTCTGGGCACCCAACCTGCTGCGGTGAGTACCGGGGATGGGGTCAAGGGGATGTGGGGTGACAAACATCCCCCTTCCCCGGGGGAGCCTAAAAGCCCCCGCACTGTGTCCCCACGGCAGGTCGAAGGACATTGAGGCAACGGGGTTCAACGGCACAGCAGCATTCATGGAGGTGCGTGTCCAATCCATCGTTGTGGAGTTCATTCTCACCCACGTCGAGCAGCTCTTCGGGGACGCCCCTCTCCATGGTACGTCCTGGCCTGGGGGGGATGGTGAGGGTGTCCCCGGCGGGACCCTGACGCCCTGTCTTGGTGGCCTGCAGGCGGCGAGTCCCTCCGGCGGTCCCTGCTGCTGGGTGGGGGGGGGACAGGGGACGGGCAGCCCCCACCATACCACGTGCCAGCCACGCTCAGCCAGGGTGACGGCCCCCCCCCAATTCGGCCCTACCACACCATCATCGAGCTCAGCGACCACAGGTAGGACCTGCCGCCACCCCCTCCCCTCCCCAGGGACCCCCCCAGGGACCTCCCCTGGCCCGAGCAGTACCGTGAGCACACCTGTGCCCTGCAGGTGGGATCCCATGCACACGTGTTCTTACATGCACAAGCATGGGCACATGCTCTGCACGCGTGCTTGCAGGCGTGCATGAGCTCTTGCATGTGTCCAAAGGCACCATGTGTGCTTGTGCACACACAAGTGTGCCCAAGCGTGCCCGCCACCCCTGACGCCTGGGGTCCTGCAGGAGGAAGGGCTCCATCAAGGCCAAGAAGTGGAGGTCCATCTTCAACCTGGGCCGCTCCAGCCATGAAGCCAAGCGCAAGCTGGTGAAGGTGGAGGAGAAAGGTGGGGAGCCCTGGTCGTCCCCACCCTGGGGTCCAGAGGGCGGGACCCCATTGCTCAGGGGACGATGTATCCCCAAACCCAACCCCACTGCCATTCCCCTTCTCCTTCCCCCCCCAGATGACAAGTGTGGTAAAATAACCTTGCGGCCAGCCAAGAGCATGGACTCGCTCAGCTCCGTCCCCTGTGCCAGCGATGGTAAGAGGGATACACCTTGTCGCTCCTGTGGGAACCATCCCTGTCCTTGAGGCAGGATCATTGGGACAGGGTGGGGATGGAGGGGACAGGGATGGGGATGGACAAGATGGCATAGGGATGGAGAGGACAGGATGGGGATGGACAAGCTGCTGTGCATTGCCCTGGTCCCCCAGCTCGGCAGCTCCCACAGTGCCACCCAGCCGAGTCCCCAGGTGTGGGGAGGTCTGGGGACAGGGTACACCTCCAGGCCCTGACTCTTCCCCCCGCTGGGCACAGATGACTCTCGGCTGAGCAAGAAGAGGTCAGCAAAGCAGCCGCCGCAGCGTCGGGAGAGCTTTGACACCTGCCACTCACTGCCAGCGCCGGAGAGCTGCCCCGAGCTGGATGAGAGCCTGGAGGAGAAGCTGAAGGGGAAGGAAGAGCCACGGGGCCCTGAGTCAGAGGGCGAAAACAGCACCAAGTCAGAGCCCACCACCCCCAAAGCTGGCCGGGCCTCACTGGTGGCCCCTGGCCGCTCGCCCAAGGCCAGCCGCAGCCGTGCCGAGAAGTGCGCAGGGGTCCACATCTCTGGCCCCTTCTCTGTCACCGTCCCCTTCCACATCACCTCCAACCTCTCCCGCCTGACACGGGGGCTGCCGTGCCCGGCGCTGGCCCAGGCGGCCGCGGGCAGAGCGCCACCCGCCAGCCCCCCGCTGCCTGCCCAATGCTCTGCCGGGGACCCCGAGGTGCCTGAGCACCACACTGGTAAGAGGCGTGCACTGGGACCAGCCAGCGCGGGACCTCCAGGGTGCCGGGGGGACACAACAGGCTCAATCCCCGCCGTCTCCCTCCACAGGGGAGGGGAAGATGGACACGGAGGAGACCCGGCTCTCCCTGGAGCTGCGGGACTCCTTCGCCTTCCTGGACAGCCAGGAGACGTGGCTGGAGGGCGGCGGGGACGGGGAGCCAGCAGCATGGCCCCTGCTGCCAGACACCAGCCCTGGGGACGGCGAGGGGTTCCTGCCCATAGAGGAGGGGATAGAGAGCGGGTTCATGAACGTAAGCTGAAATCACCATCCCCATGCTTTGGGTCTGGGGTGGGAGGGCTGGAGGCAGAGGGTCACCTCTGCTGTCCCTGGTCAGGGTGGGGACGGAGGGGACTGGGCAGGGATGGGCATGGAGGGGACATGGTGGGGATGGAGGGGACAGGGATGGAGATGGAGAAGGCAGGGGTGGGATGGAGGGGACAGGGATGGGCATGGAGAGATGAAGGTGGAGATGGAGAGGACAGGGTGGCATCCACCCCTCCAGCCCCAGCGTGGGGCCTCAGGGCCATGCAGTGCTCCATGCCTGGGATGGGCTGGGGAGGTCTCCAGTGTGGCCATCACCCTCTTGCCCATCCCCGTCTGCAGCCGGGGGAGCCCCCCATGGAGCAGCCCGCCAGCTACCTCTCCATCGAGGAGTGCATGGACGAGGAGATGTTCTTCATGGCTCCCAGTGGCTCCGATGCCGAGGACCACACTGGGGACACCGACTCGGAAGACATGTTCCTCAGCGCCCACGACGACCTCAGCCCGCTGGCGGCATCGCTGGAGCCCCTCGACCAGCTGCCGGGTGAGGGTACGGCCCCAGAGACCCTGGCACCGGCCCCACCTGCCGCTGACAGCACTGTGCCACAGGACAGGTCTCTGACACCGGGGCTGGCAGGGCCGTGCCCCATGGAGGAGGATGCTCTGGGTGAGGGGGAGCAGCCTGGGGACTCTGCTGGGGCACCAGCAGAGGAGGTTGCACCAGGCACCGGCCAGCCTGCAGGGGAGGGAGGTGGAGGGGAGGGGGCTGCGGACTGTGGCTCTGGCCCCAGCAGAACTGTCTCCAGCACCAAAGCTGGCCTGGGGGATGAGGCCGGAGGAGCCGGGGGCCATGCGGGAGCGGGGCCAGTTCCCGACACATCGGATGGGGAAGTTGAAGAGGATGGAGCTGGCTCCCATCCCCCTGCCCCAGAGGAGCCTGGGGAGGGCGAAGCCCAGCCTTCACCAGGGTCCCCTCCAGCCTCACCAGAGGAGGCCCCCCAGGAGCCAGTGGAGCCCCTGGTCCCTGGGTCTGCCCCTGAGGCTCTCCCGCCCTCTGCAGCCAGCGCGGAGGGCACTGATGCTACCCCTGTGAGCAGCCCCAGTTCTTCCTCGCTCTCTGCCTCGGCCCCAGAGCTGCGCAGCCCTCCCCCTGAAGCCCCAGAGCCGAGCCGGGCTGAGCCCACCGGCGAGCTGGGGCGCCCTGAGCCCGTGGCTGTGCTGCGCCGTGACGGCAGTGCCCCGGTACGCCTGGCTGCCCGCACCGTCAGGGTGCAACAGGCCCGGTCAGTCCCCGTCGTGCCCCCCAAGCCCCAGTTTGCCAAGATCCCCCTGGCCCTGCAGCCCTGGATGCCCCCAGCCGATGGTGCGTCCCTGGCCATGGAGGGGGATGCTGCCCTACCACCCCGGCGACTCCCCAGTCCCACGGCACTGGAGGGGTCTCCCCAGCAACCTGGGGGCAGTGGGGTGGCGGTGGGGGCGAGGAGAGCAGGCTGGCGGGAGGGCGGCAGCGTGTCCTTTGACACGGCAGTGGCCATGGCCGCTGAGCAGCAGCCAGCCCAGGTGCCGGTCAGGAGGATCCAGACCTACGGTGGGGAGGAGCTGACGCCCGCCCCCCCCAAGGCCTTGCCCTTCCAGAAGGGCCCCCTGAGGCCGCGGCTGCTGCGGCCCCTCAGCTGTGTGGCAGCCCCGGAGGGCGAGGCACCGGGGAGGAGCCGGCTGAGTCTGACCCGGCCAGCAGCACAGGCCGAGGGGTCAGTGCTGTCCCCGCCGCGGCGGATGGTGGGCACCGAGGGGGCGGCGGGCGAGCGCTGAGCTCTGGGGATGTGGGGCCGGGGCCGGCGGACATTTGTGCTCCTGCGTGGGCGGCGGCAGGGTCAATAAAGGCGCTGGGCTTTGTCTACCACTGTGGCCTCAGTTGACGCAACATGGCGGCACCTGGGGCGGCCTCAGGGCCCCCAGTGGTGCAGGGGCTCCCCGCGCCGCACCCTGAGCTGGGCCGGGGGGGAGGAGCAGGGCAGGGGGTCCCTCACCGCTCGGCGGCGGCGCCGGCGGGCCGGGACGCTTTTCGCGAGCGGGGTGTGAGGGCTGGGGGGCGATGCCCGCCTCCAAGATGGCGCCGCCCACACCCAAGATGGCGCCAGGCAGAAGCGCCGCGCTTCGCCGTCTAAGATGGCGCCCGTCGGGGCCGGCACGCACTGAGATGGCGCCGGCGGGGAGGGGCGGGGAGGCCGTGCCCGGCGCCAAGATGGCGGCGGCGGCGGCGCGCTGCTCTTGGCGG
>NW_010972655.1:229938-230168 GCF_000737465.1 Haliaeetus leucocephalus
CCCCCCCCCAAACCTGACACCCCAGTTTCCCTGCCCGACTGGGGAGCACCGGGCGGGGGGGGCTGGACCCGTTCGAAGCGGGGGGGACCCAGCGCCGTGACTGGGGCGGGGGCGGGACATGGGGCTAAACCCCCCCCGGAGCGGCCCCGCCCGGGGGGGCGGCCAGTTTTGTGGGGGCGGGGGCCGGGGTGTTGCCGAGCAGGGCCCGTGCCGGTGCCCTCCCTCGGGGT
>NW_010972655.1:230358-234100 GCF_000737465.1 Haliaeetus leucocephalus
GCGCCGCCCCAAACCCGTCCCCCACCGCACCGAAATCCGGGGGAGCCGGTGGCTTTGGGGACAGTCCTGTCACCCTGGATGCGAAAGTGAAACGGGGGACGCCTGAAAACGGCACCCAAGGCCCCAGCCAGTGTCTGGTCGTGGTGGCCTGTGCAGGGCCTGGCTGTTGCGGTGCTGCCGGCACAGCCGGGACCCAGCTTTGCTGTCTGCACCGCGGCTTCAACCCCGTCCTGTGGCCCTGGCACTGTCCCCGGGCACCGGTGACAGCAGGGACCTGCCACCGCCGGGGAGATACCCCTCCCGGGGTTGGCGTCGCTCCCGCTCTGGCGCAGAGCGGCAGGTCGCGAGGAGGAGGAGGAAGAAGGCCGGGGCCCGTCCCTCAGCTGCCGCCTCTGCTCCCCACAGGGCTGTGAAAGCCGGGAGGCTCATCTGCGACTGCCCCGCTGATGCCTGACGGAGCAGAGCGATGAAGGGGTGAGTGCTGGGACTGCACGCCCCCCGGCACCGGGTGGGGGACAGTGGCTGTGCCAAGGCCCGTTCTGGCATAGGAGCTTTCTGCGGATAACGGGGGTTGATGAGGAGGCTGGTCTGGCTGACACTGGGCTGGGTCTGTCAGGGGGACCAGATGATGTCCGGGTGGTGCCAGTTCTGGGATGGTGGGGGTCCCCAGCCCCTCCCACCCCTCACCCGCCTCCCCACACCCTTGCAGGCAGCAGAAAGCAGCCGAGACGGAAGAGGGAACAGTTCAAATCCAGGAAGGTGAGTGGGGACCCCCCTCCGGGCCATGGGGGGCCTTAGGGCCGAGGCTGCCCCGGGAGCTGTGCAAGGAAGCCCCAGGCCCCCAGCCGTGTCTAGTTTAACCTCAGCATCAGGCACCGTGTGCTTGGAGGCATGTGCTGGGCTAACATCCGACCCCATCCTTGCCCCTGGGGGAGAGGGGATGGTTCCGAGCTCCCGTCGGCAGCGTGGGGAGCCCCCGCCCCGGCCCCTTCCCCGTTATGGGCTTCCCCCCCACTTCTTGCCTCAAGGTGCAGTGGCCACAGGTGAGGATCCCACCAGCGTCGCCATTGCCAGCATCCAGTCTGCAGCCACCTTCCCCGACCCCAACATCAAGTATGTCTTTCGTACAGAGAACGGCGGGACGCAGGTACGCAGACCCCCCAGCTGGGTCCGCTCTGGGCGGGGGACACCGAGGGGCCGGCGGAGGGAAGGTTTTGGGGTCGCAGCGGGGCGGGGTTCGGCCCTCTGGCTCGGTCGCAGCCGGAGGGGGAGCGCGGAGGGAAGCGTCGTGGCCTGATCCTGCGTTGGGCAGGTCTGGATGCCAGGGTTGGCCACGGGCGGGCTGAGCTGCCGCCTCGCACCCGTCCCTGCAGCCGTGGCTCTCTCAGCAGGTGATGTACAGGGTGATCCAAGTGGCCGACGGACAGCTGGACGGACAGACAGAAGGCACCAGTGCCATCAGCGGCTATCCTGCCACCCAGTCCATGACACAGGTGGGTGCTGGTGCCAGCTGCTGGTGCCACGTGGGAGAGTGGCCATCCTTGGCGCCCTGTCCCACCGTGGCACCTGCTGTTGTCCCTCCCCTCTAGGCCGTCATCCAGGGTGCCTTCACCAGTGAGGATGCGGTGGAGACGGAGGCCACAGCCACCGAGACTCACTACACCTATTTCCCCACCACGGCCGTGGCCGACACCAGCACCTCTGCTGGTGCAGGGACTACGGCCACCGCTGTCGTCACCACGCAGAACTCGGAGGCCCTCCTAGGGCAGCCCACCCCCACGGGTACGGCCACTGCAGGGGGGTGTCATGTCCCTGTCCCTCAGGACCTTGCCCCCCCCAGGCAGTCGTGGTCCCCTCCGGCGCATTTTGGGGCGCTCCCCGCCTGACCTCCTCTCTCATTTTGGGCTGTTCAGGGCAATTCTTCGTGATGATGTCGCCCCAGGAGGTGCTGCAGGGTGGAGCGCAGAGGTCCATCGCCCCCCGCGCCCACCCCTACTCCCCGTGAGTACCGGACTGCTCCCCACCTCCCCCCAGGCACGGGGGTGTCATAGCCGTGCCAATGCAGAGACCGACACAAGCAAAGTGGGGGGGATGCTCCAGTGGTCCAGCGCTTTTGGGAGTGGGCTGGGTTTCCTGTGCTGGGAGCTGGAGCGAGGCATCCCCCGTGCCAGCCTGGGGTGGCTGGGCCGCAGCCAGCTCCCCACCAGCATTGCCGGGACCAATGCCGCCGCTTTTCCCCCAGGAAGTCGGAGGCGCCACGAGCCACCCGGGACGAGAAGCGCCGAGCGCAGCACAACGAAGGTACTGGCAGGAGGGTTGGGGGGGTGTCATCCCACTGTGGGTGAGTGATGTTGGGGACCAGTGAGGGATGGTGGGGACCGTGGCATGCAGCAGTGTGGGGAGCAGAGCCGTCCCTGGGTTAATGCTGTCTGTTCCCACCTCCTAGATGGAAAAGCTCTAAGAACATAGGAGAAAGCTCTTGTCAGTTCAGGGTAGAACCTCTTTTGGGAGAGCTGTAATTAGCAGCAGCAGGGGAAGCCAGAGCTCGGAAGATTAAGCTCAAACCTTGGGAAGCCTGAGCATGCCCAGGTAAGGCACCCAGGCGGCCCCCAGCTCTGCCCGGCCTCCAGCCAGGAGGAGACGGCGGCAGGGGCGCGTGCCCGGCACGGCTCAGCACAGGCAACCTGGCTGGGTGGAAGCACCAGCTGGGATCCTCCTTCCTTTGGCTTCAGAAACAACTTCTCAAAGATGCTGAAATGTGGGTGTTGGGCTGGTTTGACCCAAAAATCGACTCTCCCGTCCTTGCCCCCAGCCCCCTCCGCCCCGGGACCAGGCAGGGTGCCTGTCCTGCCCTGAGGGTCTGGTGCGGGCAGAGCTCGGGCCATTTGGGTGCTTCACCTCTGCTTTCCCAGTCACCCAAGGGACTGGGTGCCCAGGGTGGGGGGTGGCTGGGCAGGATCCGTCCCTGCCCACCGCTTCTGCCCCCTCTCCCGGGGTTGCCGGGCTCAGTGCAGTTAGGGATAGTGACCCCCAAGCCCAGCCAGGAGCATGCTGGTTTTGGGGGGAGGGAGCAGGGGGGATGCCCCGCTGGGGATCTGGGGACCCGGTGCAAGGCTTGGTGCCCGCTGGGGGTCTCAAGACAGTGCTGATGCCCTCCCTCTCCCTCCTGGCAGTGGAGCGCCGGCGCAGGGACAAGATCAACAACTGGATTGTGCAGCTCTCCAAGATCATCCCTGACTGCTCCATGGAGAACACCAAGTCGGGGCAGGTAGGGGACCCCTCCTCACCCTCTCCCTGGGGGTGCTGCAGGGTGAGGGAAAGGCTTGGTGGGGTGTTGGTGCCCCCCAACTCACCCCCCTGCCCCATCCCCTCGCCCAGAGCAAAGGTGGGATCCTCTCCAAAGCCTGCGACTACATCCAGGAGCTGCGGCAGAGCAACCACCGCCTCTCCGAGGAGCTGCAGGGCCTTGACCAGCTCCAGATGGACAACGAGGTCTTGCGGCAGCAGGTGAGGCAGCCGGGGAGGCAGGGCCCTGCACGGTGCAGAGGTGGGAGTGTGGGGGAGTCCATGCTCGCCTTCACCCCGTGTGTGTCCCCTGCCCCGTGCCAGGTGGAGGATCTGAAGAACAAGAACCTGATCCTGCGGGCACAGCTCCGCCAGCACGGCGTGGAGATTGTCATCAAGAACGACAGCCACTGACGGGGACGGCAGGGACGGGGACTGGCGGGGGGGGGGGGGGGGG
>NW_010972655.1:234567-235607 GCF_000737465.1 Haliaeetus leucocephalus
GCTGCGGCTGGCCCGGCCCGGCGGGGGCAGACTTTTTTTTAAAACTCTCTGAATTTAAAAAGCGAAAATAAATAAAAATAGTGATTTGTTTTTCCAGGTCTTACACTTTATTCCCCTTCTCCCTCCCAACCTCGTAGCACCCTCTAGCACCCCGGGGACCCCCAAGCACTTGGGAGGGGGCTCCCAAGGACCCCAAATCTGCCCTACCCCCCCCCACACACCTTGCTGCAGCACCCACCAGCTCCCCCAGGACCCTCAAGCATGGTGGTGGGGGCACCCAGGCCCCCCCCCAGCTCCTCCTGACCCCTCCTGTCCTTCCACCTTGCAGTAGCCTGGGGCCCTCTGGTTACTGGGGTGGGGGCTCCCAGGGATCCCCCGTTCCCTCCTGAGCCCCCCACCCCCCTTGCCCAGGGACATACTCCCCCACATGATGGGACTCTGTCTCTGTGCTGTCAGTGTGCTGTTGTGTCACTGTGCCATGATGTCACCACTTTGATGTCATGGTGTGACATTGCTGTGCCATGATTGCTCTGTGGGAGTACCAGGGGCAGGGGGAGGGTACTGGGGGGGGTCACTGGGAGCCCTCGGGAGCCTGAGGAGGCCGCAGGCCCCGTCGCTATGGCAACGCCCGTGTCCCCGCCTGAGGGCCTCCACGAGGGACGCAAAGCGCGCCCATTGGCCAGAAGTTAAAGCGCTCTCTCTGATTGGCCGGTAGGCCTCGCCCACTCCACACCTGTCGCTCGCGCGGCCCGTTCGCCTCAGCCAATCAAGCCGGCGCTGCGGCGCCGAGCCGGCCAGTCACTGGAGCGGGGCGCGCCCCCTCCTTGAGGAGACAGGCGGCGCGGCCAATGGAGCCGGGGAAGGGGCGGGGCTCCCCAGCACCTGGCGGAGGGGCGTAGCCGGTTGGCTCGGCCCCGGTGGGCGGTCCCAGTGGGCGGTGCCCACCTGGGCGGGGCGGGGCGGGGCCGCACCTGGTGCGGGCGTGGGCGCACAGTGCGGCGGCGGCCATGGCAGGAGTGGTGCGGCGGGGCGGCCCGGGG
>NW_010972655.1:235617-240718 GCF_000737465.1 Haliaeetus leucocephalus
AGGGTGCCGGGGGTCTCGACAGGGCCGGCAGCGAGGGGTGTGGATCTGGCTGCACTTCCCGGGGCCGGAAACCCGCCATGGCAAAACATCCCGGCTGACGGCTTTCCTCATGCCGTGGGCTCCGGTGGAGTCCCTGCAAGCAGTGGTGGGGGTGTCCCTGTCCCGCTCCCCCCATGGCAGACGTCGAGATGTGTCCCCACGCCCTGGGTTAATGAGTAGCCGGTGCCGTGCCGCCGGCGCTCCCAAAGGCCGAAGTTACGGGGTTTGTCACCACCAGCAGTGGCCTTCCTGTCCCTGCCATGACGTCCCCTCCATTGTGCTGGAACAATCCCGGAGCAGGTTGGGATTAACCCGATCCCAGCTGATTCGGACCCAGAGCGAGCAGCTCCTGTGTCCTGGGCCAGGTCACCCACCCCAGGGCCCTGTCCTGCTCCAGCTCCCCCCGAGTACCCCCATGATGATCCCACAGGGCCTGCGGGATGTCACCTTTTTGCTGATTCTGCCCCAATTCCACCCGAACAAACCCCAAATCCTTTTCCCCTCCTTACTGAGCCATGGTATGATTCAAGACCTGGCCATGATGGGGGTCCGATGGTGTTCCCGGCCAGTACTGTGCCAGCTCTCGGGAGCATCGTCAGGGCCCGTGTTGGGAAGCACGCTGTGCTTGGGGACACCAGATGCCCCGTTTCCCCCCTTTTTCATCCCAAAATTGATATTTCTGCCACCAGACACCTGGGTTTCACTTGGAGGTGGTTTGGGTCCAAAGGTACAGGTGGGTTGGGGATGAGGCCACACCAGTTCCCAGTCACCTTCCCCCGTGGTGTGACTCACTGGCTGGTGTCGCCGCCTTCCCCAGGCCCAAAACAAGGAGCTGGGGCGGCTGTGCTGGCAGACGCCAGCTTTGAGCGGCCTTGAGGACAGGGGACACAGCCGGCAGCCCGGACCAACCCTCCAGACCGACAGCACCAGACCACGCTGCCATCGCCGTAGCCAACTGCGGCCTGGCAGGGGCGATGGCCATGGGGAAGGGCAGGAGACATGCGTGTGCAGGCTGTGACGAGGCACATGCGCACGTGTGTGGGGATGTGGGGGTGTCTGTGTGTGTGTGTGTGTGCGTGCGCCTGTGTGTGTGTGCACAGAGGGCAGGAAGTTGCGAAATGCCTCGGCCAGTTTCCTGTGAAACCGGGCAGAAACCGGGCAGGGTGGGAGGTGACGTGACGGCACGGGCAGCACCCAGAGCAAGCAGGACAGGATTTTCCAGCTCCCAGGGCTGCGGCATGCTGGGCAGTGTGGTACAACATGCCATCACCACTGCCCTGGGGACCGTCACTGCTGCCTCAGGGCTCCCAGTGACCTTCCTGACCCAGCCACAGCCTTTCCTGCTCCCCATATTCCATCACTGGGGCCCCCCAGGATTTCTCAGCTCTGTCCTTTCCCCCCACAGCGTCCCTGGTGGGAGCCCAGGTCACCTCTGAGACCAAAGAAGTGCCTGAAAACAAGCGTGAGTGCCCGGCTGGGGCCCCCAGCACCCCCCAGCTCACCGACGGTCCCGTCCCCCCTGTTATCCTGGGGCAGAGGCGTGGCTGAGCTGCATCCCCTGGCACCTCTGGTGCTGCAAATGGGGCTCACCCTGGGGTCTCCGGATCCCCAGAGGACACGGGGCCTGAGGCTGAGGGTGGATTTCCCATGTGGGGCTGGACCAGGGCGGGGGGTTCAGGTGTTCCCGGTTTGGATTGCCACCCACCATGGGATGCGAGCGCGGTGCCACTCCAGCATGGCGGCATGCGCCTGCAGCATCACTCTACCCCGCCAGCTGCTGACATCCCCTGCTCGGCATATCGGTCCAGCTGGAGTAACCCCCGCATTGAGTGGAAGTTCCAGAAGGGCTCCTCGCTCGTCCTCTTCTACTATGGGGGAGAGCTGACAGGTACGTCCCTGGGACCCCCCCCGGCTCGGGGCAGTCTGTCCATCTGTCCATCCATCAGAGCTGGTTCCCAGCCCCATCTCCTCTCTCTTGGCAGAGCCGTACAAGAACCGGGTCCAATTCTCGCCCACCACCATCCACTTCAACACAGTGACGCGGGAGGACACAGGGAAGTACATCTGTGAGGTGGTGGGGGACGGCAGCCACATCGCCAAGTCGGAGGTGAACCTCATCGTCCAAGGTGCGGCTGCCCCCGAGCCCCCCTCCCTGCCCATCCTTGCGTAGCTTTGCTGTCCCGGGACCCGCTTCTTGTCCCTCTGGCTGAGCTCATCCTTGTCTCCACCGTCACATGGGGACAGCCAGCTGGGGGAAGGATGCCGGCACGGCCATCCCATGCCCTTTAGGCGCCCTGTCCCTCCCTGGTGTGAGCTGTGCTGTGCCGTGCCGAGCCAGCCCCGACGTGACACTCTCCCACAGTGCCCCCCTCCAAGCCAGTGGCCCATGTCCCCACCTCGGCCACCATCGGCAGCAAGGCCGTGCTGCGGTGCACTGAGACAGACGGCTCACCGCCCCCCACCTTCCGCTGGTACAAGGACAGCATGCTGATGCCCGCCAACCCCAAAACCAGCCTGACCTTCAGAAATTCCTCCTACACCCTGGACCCCGTCACGGGGGAGCTGGTGAGCACAGGGTGCTCCAAACTTGGGGACCCCCCCAGCCTTCCTTTGCCCCGCTTTCATCTCTCTGCTCCCATCTAGATCTTTGAGCCCCTGAGCGGCTTCGACACCGGTGACTACTACTGTGAGGCGATGAACAACGTGGGCTCCCCCCAGAAATCGGATGTTATCCATATGGAAGCCAGTAAGGAATAGCAGCAGAGGCCAGTGCTGCGTCCCTTCCCCCCCACCCAGTGTGGGGCTTTTCCAGGCTCTGCCTGGGCTGCATCCAGCACAGGTCATGTTTTGGGGGATGCTGGTGCAAGGTGATGCCATCACCCCTTCGCCCTACCAAGTTCAAAGACGTTAATTAGCTGTGATGTTAATGACCCTGGCCTCCGACAGCCCAGGCTGAAACAAGCCCTTGGCATGATGCTGTGGAGGGGGAGGGGGGAAAGCTGCCATTGGGGATGGGTAAAGCTCGACTGGGCAGCCCGATCGCCTCTGAGCCAGATCCAGCTTCGATGCTGGCCCCGCTTGGAGCTGGGTTTGGACCAGAGGCCCCCGCTGGGATTTCTGCGGGATCCCGTGGGTGCCAAGCTGAGGATTTCTGTGCCAGGATCCAGCCACCCTCTGATGTCCTGGTCCCCCTTTTTCCAGGTGAAGTCAATGTGGGTGGCATCGTGGCTGCAGTTGTGGTGCTGCTGATGGTGCTGGCACTCGTGGCTTTCGGCATCTGGTTTGCCTACAGCCGGGGCTTCTTCAGCAGTGAGTACTGCGCTGGCCACCCCAGGAATCGCTCGCCCCAG
The DNA here is from genome assembly GCF_000737465.1 of Haliaeetus leucocephalus. NCBI lineage: Eukaryota > Metazoa > Chordata > Aves > Accipitriformes > Accipitridae > Haliaeetus > Haliaeetus leucocephalus. The sequence goes on from NW_010972655.1 coordinate 239,007, forward strand.
TGCCCCCCCCCCGCTCCTCCCTAAAACCCCTCTTCTGTTTCTTTCATTTCAGAGAGAAAAGAGTAAGTGAAGCCGTAATGCTGCTGCCTCCCTCCTGTCTGCCTCCTCTTCCTTTGCCAGCAGGGACGGGTGGTCTCTTCCTCCCCCAGCCCCTGTCCGTGGGCTGGGAAGGTGCCTTGGGTGTCACTGGGTGCTCAGGGTGGGGACAAGGGGGACTCTGGGCAGCGTGACCTCTTCTAACACCCTTGCTTTCGGCAGCACCACCGGCAAGAAGGTGATTTACAGCCAGCCCTCGCACCGCAGCGAAGTGAGTACGGGCTGGGACGGGCGGGTGGTGACAGTGCCACGTGGCTCTGTCACGTCCTGGCAGGGTGTGCGAAGCCAGACACCTTCCCCGGGGTGCCCGAAGGCGCTGAGTGGGGACCCCAGTGCCCCCCTGGGCGCTCAGGTGCCATCCCTGTCCCCAGCATCCCTTGTCCCTGTCCTGCTTGGAGCAAGCTGGGCTCCTCAGGGACTGTGACCTGCTCTCCCTGGGGACAGTTGCAAAGCCAGGCAGGCACTCCTCACCCACAGCCCTTGTCCCACCTTATTCCCCATCACCCACCACCATTAACGTCCCCCTTGTCCCTGCAGGGAGAATTCAAGCAGACGTCCTCCTTCCTGGTGTGAAGCTCCTCCCGCGCCACCAACTCTTGTAAATGTTTCTGAATTACTGTAGCTATGCCATGATTTTAACTATTATTTTTTTTAAGTATCACCTGGTGCCTTTGCAGTCATGTCAGATGTTTTTTAGGGGGTAGGTCTCCTGTCCCCCCCTGCCTTGTCCCTTCCCCAGCAGGACCCAGGTCCTGGCCGTGCCCCTGCACGAGGACTGCTGACCTTTGGGGGCATCACGGCATCCCCGGGGGGTTTCTTGGCCATGTCCTTGAAGGGGACAGGTCTGCAGTGGGGGCTGGTGTAGCTGCACATGCCCCCCAACTGTCCTGGGCGGTGGGAGTGCATCTCCCCCAGTGCCAGTCCCAGTTGCCCCCCTGTACTGGGGCGGGGGCTGGACTGAGCCCGTGGGTGATGGCTGCAGGTGGCTGCTGCTGGAAAGAAATAAACCTGTGTCCTTGTACCAAGTGCCTGGTGCCCTTTCCTCGGGGTGGGGGGACATGGGTGGATGGGTCAGGGATGGCTCTGCAGACCCCCCACCACCTGCTTTTGGGGGCTGAGGGGGACCCTGGGGACATTGGGACCCAAGGGTGACACACAAGGCTGCCCCCCTTCCCCAGCGCAGCTGGCAGAGCCGTTCCCCACCATCAACATAACGTTTATTTAGTAACTGCTTTGCCTTTTCTCCCCCCAAATCGAGGACAAGACCCCAGGGTGCCTCGGTGGCAGTGGAGCTTCAGCAAGCCAGTCTTTCTAGGGGGGAACCTTCCTTCCCCGTTATATATATATAGATTAGTCGCACTATATATATATATATATATATATGTATGTATATGTATCTCCTGGCCTCAGCACAGCGAGGGGGGGCAGCTGGGGCTGCACGTTAATAGCAGAGCTCTACGTTAGCAGCAGCGATGGGCTCGAGCAGGGCCAGGGGGGCGCCCAGCCCAAGGGGACGTGGCGCCGCAGCTGTGTCCGATTATCGGTGATGCCCCGGTATGTGTGTGTGTCCCCACAGCCCGGGGGGGGGGGGGGGGGGGGGGGGCGGGGGGGGGGGG
>NW_010972655.1:240831-245480 GCF_000737465.1 Haliaeetus leucocephalus
GGTGTCGGTCAGTGCAGGGAGGAGGGCCCGGCTCTGGGGGTGGTGGTAGAGGACAGGGGGGGCTCAGGGGCTTCTCCTGCCTCAGTTTCCCCTGTTGAGTGTGCAATGACCCTGGACATGGGGATGCACCCATGGCCCCCAGTGGTTTGAGTGCTGTGGGGCTGAGGGCCTTGGGGAGGACAAAGGGGGTGCAAGGGGGAGATGGGCTGGGGAGGGGGTCTGCACCCCCCAGCCTGAGCCTTCCCAGGGATGGGGGGGTCCCACGAGCAAGGGGAGAGGTCCCACGAGGTCAGAGCCTCCTGCTCCCCAGCCCCCATTTGCAGCGTGTGGCTTGGTTCTCAACCCCAGCTCGCTGGGGTGGGATCGGGCAGCAAGATGGCTCCTGGCTGTCCCCAGGGGCTGGAGGTGGCCATGTCCCCCTCCCTGGGGACAGCAGCTCCCAGCAGGATTGTGTCCTGTGGTGGGGCTGGGGGTCTCTGGCTGGTGTTAACAGAGCATTAGGTGAGAAGGGACAGGGACAGCCCTGTCCCCGGGTGGACTGGGACGGGGTGCGGGGACAGCCCCACTGGCAGGCGAACACCCACGGGGGTCCCCAAGGGAGCTGCCCCATGCCACAAGGGGGAAAATGGCCCAGGAGGACAGGATGGGGGAAAGAGCTGGTGGCCTCTCCGGGTGCTGGTGGCATCTCTGGGGGCTGGTGGCACCTCCGGCGGCATCAGCGGCATCCTGGCGGGCGCTCAGACATTGCTGATGCGGACGCTCAGGGGTGCTCCCTCCCGCTCCCGCTCTGCCGCCTCCCTCAGGGACTCCTCCAGCTTCACCTTCTCGGGGTCCCCGAACCGGACGGTCTCGTGGAGACAACAGGGCGCCGTCACCTTCACCACCTGGTCGAAGAGGCTGAAGTCGGCCACGTACTTGCCGCTGGCCGAGAGGGAGATGGCCGGGGTGAACTCGTAGCCCCAGAGGATCTCCTCGGGCAGGTAGGAGGTGCGCACCTGGCACGTGGCACTGGTGGACTCCACGGTACCGCTGAGGATGACTACCAGCTCGAAGTCGCCTTCACCCGTCCGTAGGGCCACGTCCCGGAAGGGGCTGGCGTCATCCACCACGTGGTAGAAGGTGAGGGGCAGGATGAGGAAGGGGCTGTCGGAGGAGGTGTCCACCTGGAAGTCCACGTTGACCTGGTTGAGGCGGACGCTCTCACCCTCCTTAGTGAGGTGGGTCTGGAGGAGCTTGCCCGTCACCTGGCAGCCGATGAGCAGGCTCTTGCGCATGTTGGCCACGCGGATCATGAGGCAGGTCTTGCCGTTGTGTTGGGCCACCACCGCATTTTGGCTGAACTTGATGGTCTCAGCACGTTTCTTGGGCCGGGCGATCTTGGCCAGGAAGGTGCCAGTGATGAAGATCTCCATGATGGTGGTGAGGACCAGCTGGGTGATGAGCAGGACGATGGCGAGGGGACACTCCTCGCTGATGTAGCGGAAGCCATAGCCGATGGTGGTCTGGGACTCCAGGGAGAAAAGGAAGGCACCAGTGAGGGTGTGCACCTGCATGACGCATGGTGTGTGGTTGGCCGGTGGGTCGAACTCCAGCAGGTCCCCGTGGACCACAGCTACCAGGTACCAGACGACACCGAAGGCGAACCAGGTGCCCGCGAAGGTGGCGGAGAAGAGGACCAGCTTGTACCGCCATTGCATGTCGATGAAGGTGGTCCACAGGTCCTTGAGGTACAGGAAGCGCTTGTCGGCGATGTGCTCCATCCGCACATTGCTGCGGCCATCCTTGGTCATCACCCGGCGCCGGCGCAGGCCCGAGCCGATGAGCGGGCGGCTGTCCGTCTGCGTGGTCTGGCTGTAGTACACCTTGGTGGCCGACGTCATCTGGAAGAGGTGACAGTGAGGGGCAGCGAGGAGGTGCCGCCTGGGAGAGAGGGGTGCTGGGGATGCAGAGGGGAGGGAGGGTGGATGGATGGGAAGTGTTGAGTCGGTGGGTGGGTGAGTAGGTGAAGGGATGAAGAGGAATGGATAGAGAAGAGGGATGGGTGGGGAGATGGATGGGTGGAGAAGAGGGATGGGTGGATGTGTGGATGGATGGATGGATGAAGACTGACAGATGGAGAAGACAGAGAGGAAGGATGGAGAAGACGGATGGATGGAGAGGAGGGATGGGTGGGTAGATGGATGGATGAAGACGGATGGATAGAGAAGATGGATGTGTGGTGTGTGGTGAGAGGAGGGACAGCTGACAAAAGGAATGGCTGGACCTGAGGGGTGGGTGGAGGATGGAGGTTTGGTGTTCGTTGGGCGGATGGGACGGAGCTGAGGGGGTGGTAGATGGAGAGGAAGGATGTGGGGGACACTGATAGATGTGTGGGTGCACTGAGGCACGGGTGGGTGGGTAGAAGCTATGGAGGGACAACACACCCCCCTTCCACCCCTCCTCAGTGCTCCCACCAGCCGTGCTGCCTCCCCCTACAGCGGCAGGCAGGGGCTGAGGCCAGGAGGATTTGCCTCACGTCAGAGGGGCACTGGGGAGGCTCGCACAGAGCCCCCCCGTGCTGTCCCCAGGCAGCGTGAGGACATGGGCCATATAGGAGGCCCTGGCCCAGATGTGGAGACCCAACGGACTCATAGCACCTCAGTGATGGGGGCTGCTATTGCTCCCACCTCCCCTGCAGCCTCCATCCATCTGTCCACCTGTCTGTCCATCCACCCAGCCTTCAGCCAGCCCTCTGGCTTGCTGTCCCTCTCTATCCCCTATCGATCAATCCACCCACCCGTCCGTCTGTCCTCCTGTCTCGCCATGGATCTGCCATCTCTCCATTCCTCTGCTCATCCACCCACTGTCTGTCCCTTCAGACTCGATCCACCTGCCTGTCCATCATTCCTCCCCAACCATCCATCCATCCATCGACCCCTTTATCCATCCATCCATGGACGCACAGATCCATGCACCTGTCTGTCCATCCCTGTATGCGTCTGTCTGTCCATCCCTCTGTCCATCCACGTGAGCTCTACCTGTCAGTCCATCCATCCCTGTATAGGCACATCCATACACTTGTCTGTTCGTCCATCCATCCATTTACACCCACCCACTCACCCACCTGTCTGTCTATCCATCCCTCTTCAAACTCATCCCTGTCCCCTCTGTCACCTGGCAGCTCTCCCCACACACCCCCGTCCCATGGAGGGGACCCAGGCATCCTAGCTGGGAGGGAGGAAGAGGGATGAATGGGAGGTGACAGGGACAAACGGCTGGTGGCAGCGCCAGGCTCGTTTCCGTCCCTGTCCCTGTCCCCTGCCAGCCCCGGCCGGCGGCGGCGGCACAGAAAGGGCCTTTCAGCCCACGCCAGCATTTGGCCCCGCCGTGGTTTCCGCCACGGATGCAGCAGGGCAGCGTGCCGGGGACACTGGGGACACTGTGGCACCCTGGGGGGTCTCCTTGGAGCCCGGTATCCCTGTGCTCGCCAAAGCCAGGGGACACAGGTGGCACCGCCACTGTCCTGGTTGCACTGCGTCCCCTCCCAGTGAAAGGCCCTGCGGAGGGGATGGTGGCACTGGGGACACAAACCTGCCGCATCCCGGTTGAGGTGCTGGGGGTCCCCAGAGCCAACATGTCCCCAGAGTCACTGTGTGTTCTGGAGTTGCTGGGGGTCCCTGGAGCCACTGTGTGTCCCCAGAGGCACCATGCATCCCTGGAGCTACCGCATCCTCAAAGCCACCACATGTCCCCAGAGCCACCACATCCCTAAAGCCACCATGTCCCCAGAGCTCTGCCCATGGTGGGCAGCAACAGGCACCAGCACATCCCCAGGGGACACAGTGGTCTCTGCAGCCCTTTGGGGTTCCCGCACCCCCCAAAGTCCTTCTGCTCCTCTGCAGTCCCTTTGCCCTCTTCTCTGGGGTCCCTGCACCCTCTCTGAGATCTGGGGTTTTTCACCCCTCAGGGTCCCTGCATCCATCTTTGGTGGGGGTCTCTTCATCCCTACAGGGTCCCCGCACCCCTTTTTGGGGTCCCTGCACCCTGCTTTGAGGGTCTCTGTGCACCCCAGGGTCCCCTGCACCCCTTCTGGGGGGTCCTGACCCCCCCCCTTTGGGGTCCCCATGCACCTCTTTGGGGTATCTGTCCCCCCCTTCCCATTTTTGGGATCACTGCATCCCATAAAGTCCCCTTCAGGGGCCGCGTGCCCCCATGCCCCCCGGCCAGGCTCCCGTGCCGGGACATGGGTTGTGACAAGCCAGTGCTTGTGCCCGGCGCAGGGATGGTGCCTGCAGGCAGAGCCGCTGCCGCCACGACCGAGCCGGTTACCTATTAACCCCCCTTGCCCCCGTGCCTCGGTTTCCCTCCAGGAATGCTCAACGCTGGGGGTGAATGCAGGGGTCTGGCCCCACCTGGGGGGTCCGGTGTGGGATAGGGGGGATATGGGGACACATCTCCCCTCGCCACATCCCACTGGCACCACCAGCCCGGGCACCGTTCCCATGCCCGCGTGGTGCCAGCCGTGGCTGGGCTTCCTGCCAGCGGCATCCCCCCCATCCTGAAACTGGGGCGCTGGTCTCCACGGTACCGGTGGCAACTGGGAACTGGGGGGGGACAGGACCCCATCCCCATGGTGGGGTCGGGGCAGTGGGGGGCTGCAGTGTGGGGCA
>NW_010972655.1:245490-247908 GCF_000737465.1 Haliaeetus leucocephalus
GACGGGGACAGGGACAGTGGGGCCATTGTGCACCCCGGAGGAGAGGCCTCAATGGAGCTGGCGGGGCACAAAGGCGCTTTGACGAAGCCCTTCGTTAGCATGCAGGGCCCCGCGCGCCCCGCCGCCAGCACGGCCCCCAGCGGGGGGCCCCGGGGGCCCCGCGGTCCCCCGCCACCCACCCTGCTGCACCGGCAGCCTCCAAACCCTGGACACCTGGGTCCCCCCTGCCACCCCCTCTTTGTCCTCTTGACCCCCCCCCCATCCTCCCCTGCACCCCTCTATTGAGGCTGGAACCATTTGAGCCCAAATTTGGGGCTGGCGATGGGGCCTCAGGGGGAGGAACGTCCCCGTGCCCTTCACGCTGCCACCCACACTGGGGAATGCCCCGGGGGGGGGGGGGGCAGGATCTGCAGCCCCCTCCCTGCCCTGGCCATGGGGGCGATGGGGACCCCCATCCTCCCCCGCAGCCTTGGGGGGACCCAAAATGATGATTTGCATTTTTTTTTCCCCTCAGTGCTGCCCAACCCTCATCAGCCGTAGGCGGAGGCCTCAGACTGGGGTGAAAAAAGCCCATTTTGGCCCTTTTTTGAACTGACCTCACAGCGCGTCCAACAGGTCCATGGGCGTGAGGCTCCCACGGGACCCCTCTGGTGCCTGTGCTGCTGGGGCGGGTAAGGGTGGCTGGGGGCTGGCGGCGGTGCAGGCAGCGGGGCGTCCCCACAGCCACCCAGCTCCCCGGGGACGGCCAGCGCCAGCGCGGCTCAGCCCTCCGTAGCCATCAGAGAAGCCACCGTGGCACCGGCACCGGTAACTGCAGCCCCCTCCAACCGGCCCCATTAACCCCATTAACGCGCAGCCCGGTTAAATCCCAGCCCAGCTAACCCAGAGACTCGTTAACCGCCAGCCCCGTTAACCTGCAGCCTGCGTAGCTCACAGCCTGGCTAACCCACAGCCCAGTTAACCCACATGACGGGTAACCCGCAGCCTGGTTATCTTGCAGCCTGGTCAACCCACAGCTGGGTTAGCCTGCAGGCAGATCACCCTGCAGCTGAGATAACCTGCACCCCAGGTAACCCACAGCTGGGATAACCCCAGCTGGGATAACCCACAGCCCAGCTATACCAGTGTGGCTCATCCAGCATGGCTAACCCAGCCTGGCTAACACAGAGCCCAGCTAATCCAGCGTGGCTAATCTGTGGCCCCACTAATCCACAGCCCAGCTAATCCAGTGTGACTAACCCACAGCCCAGCTAATCCAGCGTGGCTAATCTGTGGCCCTGCTAATCTGCAGCCCAGCTAATCCAGTGTGAGTAACCCACAGTCCAGTTAACCCACAGCCTGGTTCACCTGCAGTCCAGTTAACCCACAGCCTGGCCAGGGCCACTAACCCAGAGCCTGGCGGGTCCCCACTTGCCCACTGTGGGGACCTGGGGGGGCCGAGGACACTCCAGCCCCCTCCACCCAAACGCCCTTGAAACACCACATCCCCAGGGACCCGAGCCCACAGGGGGCTGGGGGCGGATTAACCTCCTCCAGCACCAGGCTGAGACCACCTGACATCATTACACTAGCGGGGGAACCCAGGAAGAGCGAGGTGCTCAGGGGGGGTCCCTATTTGGGGGTCACCTCCTGGGGTGGGGAAGGGGCCATCCCCGGGGCCTCAGGCCTCATACCCCAGGGGCTGTGGGGACATCTCCAGGCTTGGGGACGGGTGGCCCTGGAGATGCCCGAGGGGGAGCAGGGTGGGCACGGCTGGGGGCTGCCGTGCCCCTCTATCCTCTGTCCCCCCTGGTGCCCCTGTGCTGGGGAGAGAAGAGGGACACCCACAGGGAGCAGGGACATGGGGACATGGGGATATGGGGACATGGGGAGTTCGGGGACAGGGGCAGGGAGATATGGGGACTTGGGGATGAGCAGAATGGGGCTATGGGGATACAGGGACAGGGGGATGGGGGACATGGGGATACAGGGACACGGGACACAGGGTTGCAGGGGGATACAGGGCCACGGGGTGTGGGGCGACAGGGACATGGGACAGAGGGACACGGGGTTATGGGGTGACGGGACACAGGGATGTGGGGAGATGGGGATGCAGTGCCATAGGGGACACAGGGGCGTGGGGTATGGGTGATGTGGGGTACGGGGACACAGGGACGTGGGGCTCTGGGGACATGGGGTTATGTGGTCCTGGTACCGGAGGCCACGGGGCTGCAGGGACCCAGGGACCGATCCCAGTCCAGCGGCGCTGGCAGGTGCCCGCAGCCCTCGGGGCACCCCGGAGGGGATGGGGGACCCCGGGTCCCCCCCCGGCCACCCTTACCTTGCTTGGGGAGGGCCCCAGGGCGCCCGGGGTCCTGGCCTCGCTCAGCCCGGCCGCCGCCGGCTCCCCATGGGCTTTATGGCTCGGCGGGGCCGGCG
>NW_010972655.1:249115-254157 GCF_000737465.1 Haliaeetus leucocephalus
GGAGGAACACCCCTCTCCCCGTGTCCATCCCCCACCCGTGCCCGTGGCCCCGTGCCCGTGGCCCCAGCTGCTCAGCGCCAGGGTCCCCGGTGCCGTGGCAACGGCCGCGGGGGGGCCCTGAGCCAGGGCTGGCACCTCGCCCGGCACCCCCCGTCCCGCCGGGCCCCCCCGTCCTGCCTGGCATGGCCAGGACCCACCCCCACGCTGGGACCCCCTGGCCCCTGGGCACCCGCGCAAAGGTGGGGGGAGCCCGGAAGATGTGGGACAGGGGATGCCCCCCCCCCGTGGTGTTCCCCCCCATGGGTGCCCCCCCATGGCTGTCCCTCCTGGCAGTCTGTCCCTAGGGAAATGCTGAGGACACCCACCATCCCACCCTGTGGCACCCTCCTGCCCCCTCCCCAAAACCCTGGGGTGCCCCTTCAAGTGGGGACCCCCCCCTCCACCCGTGCAAAGCCAAAGTGTCCTCGCATGGGGGGGCTGGGGTCCCCAGTGTCTGGGGGGGGGGGCAGGCAGCGGAGCACCGCCCGCCTGGGGGTGCCCCGTGGGGTGGGTGTGGGTGCCCCCCGTGTCCCCGTCCCCGCGGTAACACGACCCCTCGGTTCCCGGCCGTTGTTCTTGGCACCGGGGCTGTTTTCCATGAGCGCATCGGCCCCCCTCGCCCCCCCGGCCTCACGCTGGGGCACCCGCCACCCCCCCCGGCCCCTGCCTGCTCCTGCCTGCTCCTGCCAACCTCCGGCCCGGCAGGCAGAGCCGCCACGGACGTGCCACCGGGCCCTGCCAGCCCTGGGGGACCCCCTGCTGCCGGCAGCGGGGGGGTGTGGGGCAGCCATGTCACCCCCCTCACAAGGAGAGCGGGCAGGGCTGCCTGTCCCCTGCCTGCAGTGGCACCCCTGCGTCTCCGTGACGCCCTTAGTGTTGGTGGCGTGTTCCTCTCCCCGGCTTGTGGGGACCCCCTTGGCCACAGTGACCCCCCCAAAGGCCCTGGGGACACCCCCATGACCACAGTGCCACCCCTGTGACACCCCCATGGCCCTGGGGTTGCCCTTGTGACCACAGTGACACCCCCCCCCCCCCCCCCCCATTGCCCCCTTCACGCCCCACCGGGCCCCCCCCCCCCTCCTGCCACCCCCACCCATGGCCCCCCCCCAACCTGGGATACTTCCCCCCCCATCTGCAGTGCCCCCCATGCCCACGCTGCCACTGGTACCTGCAGTCCCCCCCATGCCCACAGTGACGCCCCGTACCCTCGATGATGCCTGTGGCCACGGTGACCCCCATGCTGGCGGTGACATCCATGCCCATGGTAATGCCCGTGCCCACGGCGAGGGCCGTGCCGCTGGCGGTGCCAGCTGCGCCAGTGGTGCCAGCGTGCCCACGGGGTCCTGCGCCCACAGGCCGGCCGGGAGTACTCACCTGCTGCCACTACCTCCGAAAATGGGGGCGGCAAGAGGAAGCAGAAGGAGAAGGAGCTGGATGAGCTGAAGAAGGAGGTTAACTTGGTGAGGAGGGGGCCGGGGGTGGGGACAGCTGAGACGACTGACCATGCCACCTCAGCTGGGGTGACGCGGGTGATGTGTGCCCGGCAGGATGACCACAAGCTGTCCCTGGATGAGCTGGGCAGGAAGTACCAGGTGGACCTGTCCCGGGTGAGATGTCCCCACATCCCGCCCTCGATGCCATCTCTAGCATCATCCGCCCCTGTGGGTGATACCCAGCCGTGCCCCCTGTCACCTCACAGCATCCCGTATCCATGGCTCCTGGCTGTGCCCTCCATCCCCTCCTGGCACCCTGCATCCCTGTCCCCATGGGTGACACCCAGCCATGTCCCCTGTCCCCTCCCGGCACCCTGTCCCCATGAGTTACCCCTGGCCATACCCCCTGTCCCTTCCTGACCCGTGGGTCCCCCCGGCCCCGGGTGACAGCGTGTGCCCACCCCACAGGGCCTGACCAACTCGCGGGCAGCTGAGATCCTGGTGCAGGACGGCCCCAACGCCCTGACGCCCCCCCCCACCACCCCCGAGTGGGTCAAGTTCTGCCGGCAGCTCTTCGGGGGCTTCTCCATCCTCCTCTGGATCGGGGCCATCCTCTGCTTCCTGGCCTACGGCATCCAGGCTGCCATGGAGGATGAGCCCTCCAATGACAATGTGAGGGCACCCCGGGGGCCACCGGCATCGTGGGGGACACACAGGGGCATTGCGGGGTCCCTGAGCATCTCAGGGGCCGCAGGCATCGCGGGGTTCATGAGCACCCTGGAGTGCACAGGCATTGCAGGGGGCACAGACATTGCAGGGGCACAAGCACACTGGGGTGCACAAGCATTGGAGGGGGCACGGGCACCCTGGGGGGCACAGGTATGATGGGGGCTCAGGGGCAGGATGGGCACAGGTACGTGCCCACTGCCACCATGTGCCAGCTCTTGGGGGTCTGGATGTGGGGGTCAAATGGGCCAGGCTGGCGCGGGGGTCCCCTCCCTAGCTCCCCACGCTGGGGGGCACCCGGGGGACCCCACCCTGCACCCTGGGGTGGCAGGTGCTGAGGTGCTGCCTGGGTCCCAGCTGTACCTGGGGGTGGTGCTGGCCGCCGTTGTCATCGTCACCGGCTGCTTCTCCTACTACCAAGAGGCCAAAAGCTCCAAGATCATGGACTCCTTCAAGAACATGGTGCCCCAGGTAGGATCCCCAGGTGGGCACCCGGCTTGGCATAGGGGTCCCGGGTGGGGTGGGGGTGCCCGGGCGTCCCTCAGGGTGCCCTGCACTCTGGCAGCAAGCGCTGGTGATCCGCGAGGGTGAGAAGATCCAGATCAACGCAGAGAACGTGGTGGTGGGCGACCTGGTGGAGGTGAAGGGGGGGGACCGGGTGCCTGCTGACATGCGCATCATCTCCTCCCACGGCTGCAAGGTGAGTGGGCACTGGTGGGCACTGGGGCTGGCATGGGGTGGGCACTGGTGGTGACATGAGGTGGGCTCCAGGACTAGCATGGTTTGGGCAACGGGACTAGTATCAGGTGGGCAGCAGTGGTGATACAGGATGGGCACCAGGGGTGGCATGGGGTGGGCATCAGGGATGGCATGTTTCAGGTATCATGGTTGGCATGAGGTGGACACGGGGACCAGCACAATGTGCGCACTGAGACCAGTATGGTTCAGGTGCCGTGACTTATATAGGGTGGGCACCAAGACAGGCACAGGGTGGGCACCAGGGCTGGCATGGCAACAGCGGGGCTGGCCCAAGTCCAGCCAAGCCTGGCAGTGCCCGGTGCCCGCCAGCACCCACCTGTGCCCATGGTGCCAGGTGGACAACTCATCGCTGACGGGGGAGTCGGAGCCGCAGACCCGCTCACCTGAGTTCACCCATGAGAACCCACTGGAGACCCGCAACATCTGCTTCTTCTCCACCAACTGCGTGGAAGGTGGGTCCCTGGGTGTCTCTGCCTGCATTGGGGAGAGGTGGGGGGTCCCCGGTGCCCCCCCGTGGCTGCATCAGCCTCCCCATCCTGCCAGGCACCGCTCGTGGCATCGTCATCTCCACGGGGGATCGGACGGTGATGGGGCGAATCGCCTCGCTGGCCTCGGGGCTGGAGGTGGGGCGCACACCCATCGCCATGGAAATCGAGCATTTCATCCGCCTCATTACTGGCGTCGCCGTCTTCCTCGGCCTCTCCTTCTTCATCCTCTCCCTCATCCTGGGCTACACCTGGCTGGAGGCTGTCATCTTCCTCATCGGCATCATCGTGGCCAACGTTCCTGAGGGACTGCTGGCCACTGTCACCGTAAGGGCCATTGGGGGAGCAGAGGACTGGGATGGTGCAAGGGGGGCCCTGGTTCTACTGAGAGGGAGGTGGTGGGCACTGGTTCTGCTGGGCTGGCCCTGGTGCACCGAGCAATGTCCAGTGCCTGGTGCTTGCTGACACCCATGGGTGCCCTCTGAGCCCTGTGGGTACCTGCTGAGCCCCGTGGTGCCTCCCCCAGGTGTGCCTGACGCTGACGGCCAAGAGGATGGCACGCAAGAACTGTCTGGTGAAGAACCTGGAGGCAGTGGAGACGCTGGGCTCCACCTCCACCATCTGCTCCGACAAGACAGGGACCCTCACCCAGAATCGCATGACCGTTGCCCACATGTGGTTCGACAACCAGATCCATGAGGCCGACACCACCGAGGACCAGTCCGGTGGGTGGCTGGCACTCTGACCCCTCCCTGAGCACCCTGACCCCTTGGCACCCCAACCACAGGAGCACCCCCTTTCTTGCCCCTGCACCCAGATGTCACTGCCCTGGCACCCCATCCCCTGGGCACCCCCTTCCCTGGGCCCTCAGGGCACCCTAGAGCACCTCTGGGAGCATGGGAGGAGTCCCCAGAGAAGATGGGGGGGCCCCAATGCAACTGATGGGGTCAGGTGTCCCCCAGGTGCCACATTCGACAAGCGCTCGCCCACCTGGGCAGCACTGGCCCGCATCGCTGGGCTCTGCAACCGTGCCGTCTTCAAGCCAGGCCAGGAAAACATCTCCATTTCCAAGGTAGGTGGATGACAACCCCCCAGAACCCCTCCAAATCCTACCGACAGACAGGGCAATGCCGGCCCTGGTGCCCCCTGTGCTGCGAGCGTCACCCTCAGCACCCTTCCCCACGGCAGCGGGACACGGCAGGTGATGCCTCAGAGTCGGCGCTGCTGAAGTGCATCCAGCTCTCCTGTGGCTCCGTCAAAAAGATGCGGGACAAGAACCCCAAAGTCACCGAGATCCCCTTCAACTCCACCAACAAGTACCAGGTCTGCCGGGCCGGCGGCGGCAGCACTGACCCCTGGGGCGGTTGGTCAGTGCCGCCTGGTGCCAGCATGCCCGCTGTGCCCACAGCTCTCCATCCACGAGCGGGAGGAGGACCCCCAGGGGTACCTGCTGGTGATGAAGGGGGCCCCCGAGCGCATCCTGGACCGCTGCTCCCGCATCCTGCTGCAGGGCCAGGAGGTGCCGCTGGACCAGGAGATGCGGGAGGCCTTCCAGAACGCCTACCTGGAGCTGGGGGGGCTGGGGGAACGTGTCCTGGGT